>NC_084733.1:29638575-29696075 GCF_033978785.1 Entelurus aequoreus
CCTGCCAGCAGAGGACGCACGAGACTACCCCAAGCTCAAGGCCGCCATATTAGCAAGCCATGGGTACAGCCTACCAGCTAGGGCTCAGCGATACCACGCCTGGGCCTACTGTGCCAGCCAGCCGCCCAGGGCCCAGCTCGCAGAGCTGCTACGTCTTACCAAGGGCTGGCTGATGAGTGGCGGGGAGACACCCTGGATCCAAAGATTGGTGATTGATCGGTGTATTCGAGCTTTGCCGCCCGATGCTAGAAAGTATGCTGCGCAGGTGAGCCCCACCTCCCTGGATTCTCTGGTAGCTCTGTTGGAGAACTACCAAGTTAGCAACGAGATGCTCCGAACCACCAGAGCTGAGCCAAGCCGCCCCACCCCTGCTGAAAGGATGGGTCGTGAGCGCCGGCGATCTCCGCCCCATACTCCTCCACGTAATTCCCCAAGGGATAGTAACCCACCGGAAAGGTGGGCCCGGCCCCCCAGAAGGTGCTATGTCTGCGGGCGAGAAGGCCACATCTCCTGGGCCTGTCCGGAGCGGGACCGAGACGTCTCAATGCCGTCTGCCGCCAGCTCGGGTGCCCACCGACCTTGCTTGCACACCGGGGACACCGGCCGACCCCATGCCTCCCTGCCGGTGCGGATGGGAGGTACCGACGCCCATGCCCTGATTGATTCTGGCAGCGTCGTCACCTTGGTGAGGGCTGACTACGCTGGTCCTGTCGGCTCAGACACCGTCCCGGTCACCTGCGTCCATGGTGATGTCCGCCATTATCCGGTCAGTCATATCCGGGTCCAGACCCCCCGTGGAGACGCCGTTGTGGCTGCTGGGGTGGTCCCCAACCTACCTGTCCCTCTGCTGATAGGCACGGATTGTGTCCTCTTCCAGCGGTATTGGAACCCAGGCCGCCGCCGCCCACATCTTCCCCGACAAACAAGACGCCGGGACCGGTGCCCCGCAGCCTCGACCCCGCGGACCGCATTCCCCACCTTCCGAGCACCTAGAGGAACCTCACCAGGAAGTGGAGCATCTGAGAGAGACGCCAGTGGGGGAGAGACCCCTCCAGCCAGTGAAGACCCCTTCTCTGAGTTCCCGCTCATGCCGGTCGAGGGGAATGCACCTCAAGGCGAGTACGCCACAGCCCAATGGGCTGACCCGAACCTGGAAATGGCCCGCCAAAGCATCGCCACCATAGACGGTCAACTGGTCGCTGGGGTGAGTGGGGTGTCTTATCCTCATTTTTTGGTAAAAGCGGGTCTGTTGTACCGAAGTGAAAAAACTAAGGGGGGGGAAGTTGTCGAACAACTATTAGTGCCGAAAAGTTTTGTCACCCGGGTGTTGTACCTCGCTCACTCCCACCAATTAGGGGCTCATCTGGGAGCCCAGAAGACTTACGACCGAGTGGTTGCACGTTTTTATTGGCCTGGGGTGAAACGAGCCGTCGAGGACTTTTGTCGCACATGTCCGGAATGTCAAAAAGCGGCACCGCGGCCCTTTCTCCGGAATCCCCTCATACCCCTTCCTATTATTGAGACGCCATTTTCACGGATAGCTATGGACATTGTGGGGCCGTTGCCAAAATCGTCTCGTGGACACCGCTATATACTTGTCATTGTCGATTATGCAACCCGATACCCCGAGGCCATTCCCTTGCGTGTTGCTACAGCCAAGAATGTTGCCCATGAACTACTCATGCTTTTTAGCCGGGTTGGAATAGCAGACGAGGTTTTGACGGACCAGGGTACCTGTTTTATGGCCCGTGTAATGACAGCGTTGTATAAATGGCTTAAGATAAAACAGATAAGAACCTCCGTCTATCACCCACAAACTAACGGACTAGTGGAACGCTTTAATTCAACCTTGAAGACAATGTTAAGGAAACTGGTTGAAATTGACGGGAAAGACTGGGACCAATTAATTCCTTATGTACTGTTTGCTATTCGTGAAGTGCCACAAGCCTCTACAGGTTTTTCCCCTTTTGAGCTGCTCTACGGGCGGAATCCACGGGGTCTGCTGGACCTCGCCAAGCAAGCCTGGGAAAGTCAGCCCTCCCCCCACCGGAACGTTATAGACCACGTGGAACACCTACAGGAGAGAGCCAGAAGGGTATGGCCACTGGTCCGGAACCATATGGAAAAGGCTCAAGCTGCCCAGGCACGAACATACAACAAGGGCGCCCGTCTCCGTGAGTTTAAGGTGGGTGACCTTGTCTTAGTATTGGTCCCGACGGCAGAGTGCAAATTCTTGGCTAAATGGCACGGCCCGTACGAGATCACTGAGCGGGTGGGGGCCGTCAACTACCGTGTGCAGCAACCCGGCCGGAGGAAAGGTTTGCAGCTGTATCATGTAAATGTATTGAAAGGATGGCACACTGCTGCACCTTTGCCTAGCCCTGCCCTTCTAACGGACCTCTCTTCCCAGAAACCCGCCGTCAATGTAGGCGTAGACCTTGGCCCAACACAAGTCCAAGATGTCCAAGAGCTCTTGGGCCGCTACCGGGACATTTTTGCAGAGATGCCCGGGCGCACCCATGTCATAGAACATGACATAGAGACCCCGCCTGGGAAGGTGATCAGGCAACGACCATACAGGGTCCCAGAAGCGCGGAGGGAAGCGATAAAAGAAGAGGTAAAAAAGATGCTTGACCAAGGCGTCATTGAAGAGTCCTACAGCCCTTGGTCCAGTCCAATTGTCATCGTCCCTAAACCAGATGGCTCCTTGAGGTTTTGCAACGACTTCCGAAAACTAAACGAAATCTCCACCTTCGATGCATATCCCATGCCTAGAGCCGATGAGCTGATTGACCGCCTTGGACCTGCCCGCTTTGTCAGCACCATGGACTTGACAAAAGGTTATTGGCAGGTACCCCTGACCCAGAGAGCCAAACCCAAGACGGCCTTCTCAACTCCAGATGGCTTGTTCCAGTACACTGTCCTCCCCTTCGGCATCCACGGGGCCCCTGCGACCTTCCAGCGCATGATGGACCGAATCCTCCGTCCTCACCAAGCCTATGCCGCCGCCTACCTTGATGACATCGTGGTCCACAGCGCAACCTGGGCCCACCATCTGGAACACCTGGAGGCTGTCCTCAGGGCCCTTCGTCAGGCTGGTCTAACAGCGAACGCCAAGAAGTGCCGGGTAGGATGGACCGAAACCGACTACCTCGGGTATACAATAGGCCGGGGGTGTGTGCGACCCCAAGCCCAGAAGGTGGAGAAGATACGGAATTGGCCCCGCCCCATCACTAAAAGACAGGTGCAGTCCTTCTTAGGTCTGATCGGCTACTACCAGAAGTTTATCAAAGACTTTGCCACAATAGCGGCCCCCCTCAACGACCTCACGCGCCAACGGTCAACCCACCGAGTATCTTGGACCACTGAAACGGAAGGGGCCTTCGAGAAGCTAAAGCAGGCTCTGTGTGAGGAACCCATCCTTGTTGCACCTGACTTCACGAAGCCATTCGTCCTCCACACAGATGCCTCTGGCACTGGGATCGGGGCAGTCCTAGCCCAATTGGTGGGCGCCGATGAACACCCCGTAACCTTCATTAGCCGAAAACTGCTAAAGCACGAAAAAAACTACTCTACCGTGGAGAAGGAGTGTCTGGCTGTGAAGTGGGCCATCCACCATCTCAGGTATTACCTATGGGGAAGACGCTTCACTCTGGTGACCGACCACGCCCCCCTCAAATGGATGGCCACCAATAAGGACAGCAACGCTCGGGTGACACGCTGGTTCCTGGAACTGCAAAATTATAAATTCACTGTCGAGCACCGCCCTGGAAAGGATATCCGCCACGCCGACGCGATGTCCCGCCGCTACGAAGATGAGGAACAGGAAGCTCCTCGTACCAACAAGGAGCTTAGGGGGGGGATATGTGGAGCATCACAATACCTCCGAACAGGTGAGACTGGGCAGAGGGCCAGCCATCACAGTGAAAGCATGCACCAGGAGGTCAAACTACGCCACTCTTTAGGTGTGGTCATTGAAGGCAAGTACATCCCTAATTTTATCCTCAATCAGGCTGAGGTGTGGCCACCTGCCCCAAGGCAGCTGTGGCAGGTTGGCAATCACTGTGTTGGAGTTAAATAGCACCTCGGTGTTTGACTCATGGTGTGGCTCGCTCCCTGCTGGGAAAGGTCTGCTTCCATCGGGCGGTAAGTGTGTTGCTCCACTGAAATATAGTTTGTAAATTAGTCTGCTAAATGTGTAAGATGTTTGATTCATTGAATGCTGGGATTTATTTAACTTTGCACTGATCAGTTTCTTTGCTATATGTTCCAGGCAATTTAGGAGACATGAAAAAGACTTGGAAAAAGTGACAATTTGTTTGTTTCAATGGAAGCCCCAATCGGGAAGAACTTTAAGTTAACCTTTATTCAGAAAAACTGACTGAATAAAACAACGCTGCGGCGTTTGAACTTTAAACAAAACTGTCTCTGGGAGGTTGGTTTGTGACCGCACATCACAATATATATATATATATATATATATATATATATATATATATATATATATATATATATATATATATATATATATATATATATATATATATATATATATATATATATATATACATATACAGTATATATATATATATATATATATATATATGTGTGTGTGTGTGGTCTCATAAAAACTGCTGAGCTGGGTTCCTCAATGCAAATCAGGCAGCGGTCTCAGCTCATATACTTATTTGATGATAACCGAAGATGGAGGGAGAGTGATGGAACTCTCAGAGGGACCGTGGCGGTGATTTAGCCCGGGGAGTGGGTGTGAATCATGGCGGGGTGAAGGAAGGGGTTTTCTGCAGGCCAGGCATGTGTCATTAGAATGTTGGAATGAAATGGGAGGACTTAGACAGAGCTGTTCAATTATCGGCCCCCGAGTTTAGTGCAAAAAACGTGGGGGGGACTTTGAATTTTTTTGGCACGCTAACAGTAAGCATGCGTTTAGAACAGGGGTGTCAAACTCATCGAGGAAAATCAATTGCCAAATGGGCCGGACTGGTAAAATCAGGGCATGATAACCTAAAAATAAAGACAGGATTGTTTTCTTTGTTTGAAAATAGAATAAGCACATTCTGAATATGTATATATAGCATATATAGCACCATCGACAACAAAACTTGTGAATTAAGACTAATGTCATTCATCACACATGAAGTTAGAAGAGGATACATATTATTTCAGTATATTTAGGTGCGCCCAGAAAATGTGTCCCCATGTAGTCATAAGTCCAACACAAAATGTACAGGTTATTACATGCAATTATTTGGGTATAAATGTCACAGGTTGTATTACCAACGACATCGTTGACAACATGGCATGAAAGTAACTATCCACATTGTGTATACTATCACTAATAAGCAGCGTAAGCACGTAGTCATGCTCACTCTCGTGGCAGCAGATACAAAGAATTGCTATTGCAATTAAATTCAATCCAGTGGACACATTTAGAACAGCAATTATTTTCATTAAAAAAATCACTACTCATTTTCGTACTTAGCAAAACTAATTTTGTGTGCCGGATAAAACCTGTTTGCTGGCCCACAGGCCGTACGTTTAACACCCCTGGTTTAGAACCGAAATAAATGAGTGTGAGGTAGACATCGGCAAAATTAGCCAAAAAAAACTAGCATCTTGATGTTAGCATGCTCACTGTTAGCATGCGTCAAGTAGCAAAATGTATGACTCTGAGGTTTATAACCTGCAAAAATAGCTAAAGAAAAATGTGCATGCTCATGTTAGCGTGCTAACGTAGTAATGCACTGGTTTTGTGAGCCAGATGTAGCGGGTTTGAACCTTAGCAGCAATCATAGCAGAGAAGTTTGTCAATTTATGTTTTGGCTATGTTAAATTTGTTTGTCTTTTGCATCCAAAATAACTTTGACTTAGGCCCAACATACTGTATGCATTTAAATATATAATTTATTTGATGTAATGTTTTCTCCCACTTTACTACTGCAACACCTTCATGACCTGTTCTTATTCTGTGTTGTTATTTTAGAAACTACTCATTTTATATAATTTCATCAAAATACAGTATAATCTGCCCTTTGGTTACTTTGATCAATGATTTTTCTATGTCAGACTGTTTTTTCTTTTCTTTATTATTTATTTTATTATTTATTATTTAGATGTATTATTTAATTGTATTTACCTCTTTATTTATTTGGTATTTTTATTTATTTTATGTTTTTGTATTAGTTTTTTTTGTAGTTAGAAGGGAAGGGTGGTTCCACAATAAAAAAATTGGGAAAAAATACAAGTATTGTAATGTATTGTATGTATTGTGTTTATCTACACTATATTGCCAAAAGTATTTGGCCACCTGCCTTGACTCACATATGAACTTGAAGTGCCATCCCATTCCTAACCTATAGGGTTCAATATGATGTCGGTCCACCTTTTGCAGCTATTACAGCTTCAAACTCTTCTGGGAAGGCTGTCCACAAGGTTGCGGAGTGTGTTTATAGGAATTTTCGACCATTCTTCCAAAAGTGCATTGGTGAGGAGGCCTGGCTCTCAGTCTCCGTTCTAATTCATCCCAAAGGTGTTCTATCGGGTTCAGGTCAGGACTCTGTGCAGGCCAGTCAAGTTCATCCCCACCAGACTATGTCATCCATGTTTTTATGGACCTTGCTTTGTGCACTGTCGCACTGTCATGTTGGAAGAGGAAGGGGCCCGCTCCAAACTGTTCCCACAAGGATGGGAGCATGGAATTGTCCAAAATGTTTTGGTATCCTGGAGCATTCAAAGATCATTTCACTGGAACTAAGGGGCCAAGCCTAACTCTTGAAAAACAACCCGCACCATAATTCCTCCTCCACCAAATTTCACACTCGGCACAATGCAGTCCGAAATGTACCGTTCTCCTGGCAACCTCCAAACCCAGACTTGTCCATTAGATTGCCAGATGGAAAAGCGTGATTCATACTTTTGGCAATATAGCGTATGTACTGCGTTGTACTACACTGTTGATGCCTGTATAAAATGTATAAAAATATATATTTTTAAAATTATTTGAAAAAATAAATACCGTATTTTTCGGACTATATGTCGCAGTTTTTTTCATAGTTTGGCCGGGGGTGCGACTTATACCCAGGAGCGACTTATGTGTGAAATGATAAACACATTACCGTAAAATATCAAATAATATTATTTAGCTCATTCACGTAAGAGACTAGACGTATAAGATTTCATCGGATTTAGCGATTAGGAGTGACAGATTGTTTGGTAAACGTATAGCATGTTCTATATGTTATAGTTATTTGAATGACTCTTACCATAATATGTTACGTCAACATACCAAGCACGTTCTCAGTTGGTTATTAATGCGTCATATAACGTACACTTATTCAGCCTGTTGTTCACTAATCTTTATTTATTTAAAACTGCTTTTCAAATGTCTATTCTTGGTGTTGGTGTTTTATCAAATACATTTCCCCCAAAAATGCGACATATACTCCAGTGCGACTTATATATGTGTTTTTCCTTCTTTATTATGCATTATTATGCGACTTATACTCCGGAGGGACTTATACTCCGAAAAATACGGTAATAAAATAAACAATAAAATAAAAATAATTTGCTAAGGGCCCCAATTCAGCCACGGCAGTGAGCACTTGTATTTTGCATAACGGCTATTTAAAAAAATAGACCCCCAAAAATGTCCACTACAGAAATTGTTGCTTCTCAAAAAAATAATAATAGTGAAAAGGAGAAGTTTGGCCCCTGGTCCTTGGATTCTGGTAATGTGGTTTAATAGCCCTGACTTAGATCCATCAGACCAGCCCTGCAGTGGCCTCCACTGCAGCATTGACCCTGAGGATTGCAACCCCGGCTTGTTCATCTCTCTGCTCCGTCCCCATGACCGTCGCTCTCAGGCGTGTCATTCCACATCAGAGGTCTCCTCAGCACTCCTCTCTTCTTCCCCCCCGTGCCTTCACTATAAGCCTCTTGAAGTATGACTCGGCGGCGCGAGAGTAGCAAATGAATTCCCAGTCTGAATTCCTCACTCCCGGCCTCTCTCGCCTCTGGCGGCCTATTCTGTACGTCTCCTCCTCTGGCT
Source organism: Entelurus aequoreus (assembly GCF_033978785.1). Taxonomy (NCBI): domain Eukaryota; kingdom Metazoa; phylum Chordata; class Actinopteri; order Syngnathiformes; family Syngnathidae; genus Entelurus; species Entelurus aequoreus. The sequence continues at coordinate 29,646,641 of NC_084733.1, forward strand.
CCGTCCTCCCCTACATTACCCCGAAATGGGATTCGGGGTAAAAACTGCTCACCTGCGGTAAAAGGACACCGAACAACATGAAAGGTGGAAGAATTGATTGTTTTAGCTCAAAGACGAACTTCCGCTTTGCCTGTCCCACTTCTCCCAGTGCAATAATCAATTACCAGCAAGAGCTGCAGCTCCCCGAGGCGTTGACTTTGGACAAGCAGAGGTCAGAGGAAAACAATGTGGGAACATCCTTATCTCCCCACACATGGATGTTTGTTAAGGCTCCCCATTAAGTTCTGCACTCGAATTTGCATATTAATTGCATTCCGGCTCCTTTAAGGCTTGTGTTTATAGGTGCTTTATTTCTTTGAGGAGACACTCGTGTCCGCGGGGAGCTCACCTGCACCAGAAGACAGGAACCGAATTTCCACAGGAAATTGCTTTAACGTGAGTGTAATCGAATTTTCACCCACACACACCTTGAGTGCGGGGGCCTGGAGGGCCCGCCCGCATGCAGCTCTGCTCTTTCCTATATGTGCAGCGTAATACCACACGCACGGCACTGAAACAAGCCAAGGAGATCAACTACAAAATGCAAATTCACGTGGTTTTAAGTTATCTGGCAACATCCTCGTGCCTTGTGTTGGCAAAATGAACACACACACACGCACACACGCACACACACGTATATATACACTGAGCACTCAGACAAGTGGAGCGTGCTTTGGCAGCTTTCTCCACAAATGTTTGAAAAGATGTGAAAGTTTTAATGACTGGATTGAGTGAGGGGATAAAGGAACAGCTGGAGATTCTGTAATGTAGTGGCTATTCTTATACAAGGAGAGGTATACGCGCAAGCTGTCTTGACGCAGTTTTATCCTCGCTCACAAAGAACAGGTGATGGAGCATTCTCTTGTCCCGATTCTCCAAAACAATGTGGCCATATGGAGCACATTTGAATATGACGCAGCCGCTGGCACTTTGCATCCGGAAAGTATTCACAGCGCTTCACTTTTTCCACGTTTTGTTATGTTACGCTATGGCCTACTGAAACCCGGGTTTCAGTAGGCCATATCTATCAGACTGTGTGGTCGGTAGTAGTGGCCACTACTACCGACCACGCAGTCTGATAGTTTATATATCAATGATGAAATCTTAACATTGCAACACATGCCAATACGGCCGGGTTATCTTATAAAGTGCAATTTTAAATTTCCCGCTAAACTTCCGGTTTAAAACGTCTATGTATGATGACGTATGCGCGTGACGTCAATAGTTAAACGGAAGAATTCAGACACCATTGAATCCTATACAAAAAAGCTCTGTTTTCAACACAAAATTGTGTTGGTGAATCTTTTTTCAATTTGTTTAATGAACAATGAAGACTGCAAAGAAGAAAGCTGTAGGTGGGATCGGTGTATTAGCGGCTGGCTGTAGCAACACAACCAGGAGGACTTTGACTTGGATAGCAGACGCGCTATCCGACGCTAGCCGCCGACCGCACGGATGATCGGGTGAAGTCCTTCGTCCTTCCGTCGATCGCTGGAACGCAGGTGAGCACGGGTGTTGATGAGCAGATGAGGGCTGGCGTAGGTGGATAGCTAATGTTTTTATCATAGCTCTATGAGGTCCCGTTGCTAAGTTAGCTTCAATGGCGTCATTAGCAACAGCATTGTTAAGCTTCGCCAAGCTGGAAAGCATTAACCATGTATTTACAGGTCCATGGTTTAATAGTATTGTTGATTTTCTGTCTATCCTTCCAGTCAGGGGTTTATTTATTTTGTTTCTATCTGCATTTAAGCACAATGCTATCACGTTAGCTCCGTAGCTAAAGTGCTAAGCCGATGTATTTTCGTGGAGATAAAAGTCACTGTGAATGTCCATTTCGCGTTCTCGACTCTCATTTTCAAGAGGATATAGAATCCGAGGTGGTTTAAAATATAAATCCGTGATCCACAATAGAAAAAGGAGAGGGTGTGGAATCCAATGAGCCAGCTTGTACCTAAGTTACGGTCAGAGCGAAAAAATATGCGTCCTGCACTACACTCTTACGTTCCTCATCCACAAATCTTTCATCCTGGCTCAAATTAATGGGGTAATCGTCGCTTTCTCGGTCCGAATCGCTCTCGCTGTTGGTGTAAACAATGGGGAAATGTTAGGAGCCTTTCAACTTGTGACGTCACGCTACTTCCGGTACAGGCAAGGCTTTTTTTTTATCAGCGACCAAAAGTTGCAAACTTTATCGTCGATGTTCTCTACTAAATCCTTTCAGCAAAAATATGGCAATATCGCGAAATGATCAAGTATGACACATAGAATGGATCTGCTATCCCCGTTTAAATAAAAAATAATAATTTCAGTAGGTCTTTAATCCACAATGGAATAAATTCCTTTGTGTCCTCAAAAGTCTACACACAAGACAAAATGTTTTGTTTTTTTAATTTAGCAAATTGAATAAAACTAAAAAAATCACATGTACAAAAGTATTCACAGCCTTTGCTCAATATTTTGTTCATGCAAGTTTGGCAGAAATTACAGTATTTTTTTAATACCATCTCACAAGCTTGGCACACCTATCTTTGGGAAGTTTCACCCATTCTTCTTTGCAGCACCTCTCAAGCTCCATCAAGTTGGATGGAAAGTGTTGGTTTTCATCCAGGATGTCTCTGTACATTGCTGCAGTCATCTTTCCCTCTATCCGGTCAACCAGTTTCTGCTGCTGGAAAACATCCCCACACCATGATGCTGCCACCACCATGCTTCACTCTTGGGATGGTATTGGGCTGGTGATGAGCGGTGCCTGGTTTTCTCTAAACATGATGCCTGGCAATCATGCCAAATAGTTCAATCTTTGTCTCATCAGACCAGAGAATTTAGTTTTTCATGGTCTGAGAGTTTTTCAGGTGCATTTTGGCAAACTTTTTATTAAGAAATAGCTTCTGGCTGGCCACTCTACCATACAAGCCTGATTGGTGGATTGCTGCAGAGATGGTTGTCCATCTGGAAGGTTCTCCTCTGTCACAGCTCTGTCTCTGACAGAATGACCATCGGGTTCTTGGTCACATCCCTGACTAGACTAAGATACAGTCTTGGTCAAAAGTTGTAACACTTGTAAAGAACATAATGTCATGGCTGTCTTGAGTTTCCAAAAATGTCTACAACTCTTATTGTTTTGTGATAGAGTGATTGGAGCACATACTTGTTTGTCACAAAAAACATTCATGAAGTTTGGTTCTTTTGTGAATTTATTATGGGTCTACTGAAAATGTGACCAAATCTGCTGGGTCAAAAGTATACATACAGCAATGTTAATATTTGGTTACATGTCCCTTGGCAGGTTTTTTTTTGTTTTTGTTTTTTTGTCCTGTCCAGCTTCTCAGGCAAATCATATACAGGTATTTGATGTAGATGCCCATATCGGCTGTTCAGATTTACTTTACAAAAGAGAAGTGTAGGATACATTAGGATACTTATTTGTATTTGACTTTATTAAATGTATTTATATTATCATTTGGTGCAGCTGGGCCGCAGCAGAAGGGGATAGAAAGAGAAAAAAAGGAAGACAGAGGGGGAAATTGTGGGGACAAGAGGGGAATAAGACAGAGAGACAAAAACAACAACAGCAAACACAACAACAATAACAACAACAACAACAATAGAGCAGCATCAGCAAATACGATATGTACAAATATGAGGGTAAAAGTGATAGCAAAGAAGCAGTTAGCGAAATAAATAACAATACAGAAATGACAATGAGCATTATTACACTAAAAATGGAGCATTACAAATACCAATAGAAGTAGCGCTATTGATAATGAACAATACCAATAATTTACCTCTATTATCAACAATACTGTTGTTCAAATGCAGCAATACATTTACGTAATGATAACTAGAGATACAAAAGAATGCAGAAAGATGGAGGGGAAGAAAGAGAAGCAACCTATATTAACCTTGTAGATTGTTATAGTAGCAATAGGTTAAGCTTTGTCAGTGTGCCATGTGTGCTATGTCCCTTGGCAAGTTTAACTGCAGTAAGGCGCTTTTAGTAGCCATCCACAAGCTTCTGGTTGAATTTTTGACCACTCCTCTTGACAAAATTTGTGCAGTTTTGCTAAATTTGTTGGTTTTCTGACAGGGACTTTTTTCTTCAGCATTGTCCACAGTCAGGACTTTTGGGAAAGCCATTCTAAAACCTTAATGCTAGCCCAATTTAGCCATTCCTTGACCACTTTTGATGTGTGTTTGGGGGTCATTTTCCTGTTGGAACACCCAACTGCGCCCAAGACCCAACCTCGGGGCTGCTGATTTTAGGTTGTCCTGAAGAATTTGGAGGTAATCCTTTTTTTTTCATCCATCCAGTAGTTATCATGTGTATTTTTTATTCAACAGCAGAGTAGTCTACCAAGGCATTGTGACCCAGGTCTTATATTAAATGCAAGTGTAAGCATTCGTTCATTTGGGGTGAGGTATTTATTTGTTGTAGTGCATGATGCACCGAAGGTTTGATCGGGTCACATGACTCTATTGGAGCGGATGCCACTATTTGAAGCTCTCTATCTGGTTTTATTTTGTATCTTTACCATTGGTTGTACAAACGAAACAATATCAAGGAGCATGACTACTACAGGTGGGTGTAAAAAAACATAAAAAAAAAAAAAAAACAGCATTTTTTTGTGACATCTATTGGAATCACAAGCACGTCCTTGATCGCCCCCCATGCCAACAGCCACACACCAGTAGAGAGGAAGCGATCTGGCATGTACTGGCCCCGTGATTCCTGTGCGTAGAGATCACCTGCCCAAGTCCAATCAGCGGCTCCGCTGATTGCGACAGCTTGCCGGAGAGAGGAAATGAGGGGCGTCTGTCGGGGGGCAGGGGGGGGGGAGTCAGGTATAGGGGGTGGGACAGGAGCTCCATCACCTGCAAAGCCACGGCGGGGCAGCGGGGACGCTGCAGACTCGGGGAGGACGCGGCCCCTCTCTGGCCAGACGGGGTGAATCAATCATCTCCAAAGATGTCAGCATCTGCCCAAGCAATTTCAGATTGGAATAAATGGCAGATGGGGATGTTGTTCCCTCTGTTTAATCAGTTCCACCAAATGTGGTTTTATCTCTTATAAAATGAAACCATCTGTAGCACGTAGGTGTAAGGATCAAGTGAGGGAGGACGGAGGGAGACGTGTGTGTTTGTGTGTGTGTGTGTGTGCATATGGGCATGGTTTTAAATGTGTGTGGTGATGGAGGGCAGGCCGAGAAATGGAACACGGCGAAACAGAAGCTGAATAGTGGGAGTGTAACAGGAAAGAAAAGAGATGCACACTTATCCATTAAAAAGGAGGGAAAATGTAATCATACTGCAAGCTCACACCTCCACTCTAATCTCCTCTCTCCTCCTCACAGGAGTACCACCCAGGGGCCATCACTATTATATCTCGACCCATCTATTTCCTCCCCCGCCTCCGAGCGCACACTAAGGCTGTAATACGGTCGCCCTAACCGCATCCGAGGCAGCCGGTCTCCTGATAAATCTCCTTGTTTTTGAACCAAGGATCCCGGTGTGGAAGTAGTCTGTGAAAGTTTACTTTAGAAAAGGTAACGAACACACAAAAGTGATGTTCACACTTGCAGGATTAGTTTGAAAGCACTTTTTTTTTCCCCCCAACAGAATATTCCCCAGCAAAGGTGCTACTACTAACATAGTTACTAACAGGCCATTAGAGCCAATCACAAATTTGAAGAAAGTTATTACTGGAAAAGGCCCATCCATGCATTCATTTTCTACCGCTTGTCCCTCTCGGGGTCACAGGGGTGTTTATCGCAGGGCCAACACTTGAAAAGGCAAAACAACAAAATGGCCTGGTCCACAAACGGTGATCTAAGACAGTGTTTTTCAACCTTTTCTGAGCCGAAGTACATTTTTTTCCATTGAAAAAATTCTGAGGCACGCCACCAGCAGAAAACATTAAAAAAATGAAACTCAGAAACTCAGCAGCCGATATTGACAATAAAAAGTCGTTCTCGCAATTGTTTGATATGAATTCAAACTCAGACTTATTTGGAGTTTTTTGGTGTTTTCTTGTGTGTAGTGTTTTAGTTCTTGTCTTGTGCTCCTATTTTGTTGTTGATTGTCATGTCATTTACGGATGTATTTTGTGGACGCCGTCTGCTCCACACGCTGTAAGTCTTTGCTATCGTCCAGCATTCTGTTTTTGTTTACTGTGCAGCCAGTTCAGTTTTAATTTTGCATAGCCATCCCTAAGCGTCAATGCCTTTTCATAGCGGCACTTGCCTTTTGTTTATTTTTGGTTTAAGCATTAGACACCTTTTTACCTGCAAACCATTGCCGTCGTTACCGACATCTACAAAGCAATTAGCTACCTGTTGCCACCTACTGGTATGGAAGAGTATTACACGGTTACTCTGCCGAGCTCTAGACAGCACAGACACTCAACAACGGCACATTAACGGATTATAATTAATATTTTCAACCCAATTAGGTGAAATTACATCATCTCCCATGGCACACCAGACAATATCTCACGGTACACAGTGGTTGAAAAACACTGATATAAGAAAATACATTTCTGCAGCGAGTGGGTGAAACAATTGTGCATCACCCATACAGTATGTGTTCATTTGTCCATTTTTTATTAGTTGCTCTTTTGGGACTTTACCGGTTTTGATTCTGGGGTGGGATTGTGACCAATGGCAAAAATAGAAAATAATAGAAAATGTAATTTGTGATTGTTTGTTATTTACTGTATTTTTCGGACTATAAGTGGCAGGTTTTTTTCATAATTCGGCTGGTCCTGCGACTTTATTGTCTGGTGCAACTTATATATCAAACAATACACTATATTGCCAAAAGCATTTGGCCACCTGCCTTGACTCACATATGAACTTGAAGTGCCATCCCATTCCTAACGCATAGGGTTCAATATGATGTCGGTCCACCTTTTGTAGCTATTACAGCTTCAACTCTTCTAGGAAGGCTGTCCACAAAGTTGCTGAGTGTGTTTATAGGAATTTTCGACCATTCTTCCAAAAGTATATTGGTGAAGTTACACACTGATGTTGGTCGAAAAGGCCTGGCTCTCAGTCTCAGTTCTAATTCATCCCAAATATTTTCTATCGGGTTCAGGTCAGGACTCTGTGCAGGCCAGTCAAGTTCATCCACACCAGACTCTGTCATCCAAGTCTTTATGGACATTGCTTTGTGCACTGGTGCACAGTCATGTTGGAAGAGGAAGGGGCCCGCTCCAAACTGTGAACGGATATTCCACTCTGTTAAAATCTGTCTGGTGTTGAAAGCAATTGTCGCTGTCCGCTATACATTTTATACCTGATACCAGACACCGGCGCTGACGTTACAATGGTAGCAACAACATTGCATGTCAAACAAAGTGAGTGATATTATATTCACACGGCTCTTTTTTTATTTTTTTTCTAATTGGGCCGGTTGATTAGTTTCTAAGAAATTATTAAAATAAATCAGACGTGTGTAAAGGCTGAGTGAGAATGAAAAAAATGTGAATGCATGTGGTTTTCTTGTTCCGTCTGAAAGTAGTTATTATTACCAGTCTGGCATCAGAAGTCACTGGAGACCCGAAAGCAGGAGAACTCAACACCTCTAGCAAGAAATCATCACTCATTTCTAAAAAGAGAGAGACACTTCATCTGGGGGATTGACAGAAGTAAATGTAGCATACTTGAACATTGTTCACCTTTTAATGTGAGAGAAACAATTATACTTGACAGTGTAACATTTTTTTTTTGTTCTTTTCCTTTTTTTTTTAAGGGACATTTATTTCTCCAAGACTGGAAGGCAGTCAGCTCCTTCTCTTCTGCCAACATCGCAAGCCAACAACAAGTGATGGGCAAACTGTTCCTGGATCATTTTGTCTGCCAATCATCACCACTTCCTTTTTTCCTCTTTTGACAAAAAAAAACAAAAAAAAATACTTGGTTTTGCATTCGTCACAATTACATCAATCAAAGCCTTTATTATACTGATACGTACTTATGTGGGCAATATTGGGCTGTGAATATGCAGAAAAAATGGTGCTCTTTTAGAAAACAAAGATAATATAGTGGTGATATAGTAATAAAAATATGATTTATGTATAGCAAAAATTATTTTTAGTTTATGATGTGAATTCTTACTTGATGGATTATTAGTTTTGATTTATAATTATTAGTACAATAAATAAATAAAATATAAGATAAAATATTATATAAAGGGATTTATATCTGTATGATTTTATCTGTACAATACCCTATACAGATACCAGTATATATCTGTACTATATGTAAATTGTGGAAATAAAGATGTTAAAAAAATGTATTTTATTTATTTATCTGATTTATATTAGCACAAATTAAACCAGAACCATAACCATAACACCTCCAACAAGATGCACTGCAACATCTCAGAACAGGGAAGTCTTTTATCAACACCTGTTTTGTTTTGTTAAGTCTTAAAGGGGTAATGCACATTTTTGGGAATTTTGCCTATCGTTCACAATCATTATGAAAGACATTACGACATATTTATTTTTAATGCATTCTAAATATTAAGTAAACAAAAGTCTGCTTACATCAGAGCCAATGGGAGCTCCAATATTTCGCCCATAAAATCCAATAAATATCCATTCAAAAACCGCCAACAATACTCCATTGTGACTTGAAAATTAACCAAGTACTAATGATATTATTATTATAAGCGCTAACGCACATTAACTATTTATAGCAGCGCCGTGATCACTACTGTGTCCCTGTGTTTACATCATCGAGTGGTCTGCTGCTTCCTCACTTCCTTGCTCCCTGTACGTCTATTCAAGATCATAAATCAGCATCTTACCTGGACAGAAGAAGTCTGAGTAGGTATTCCGACAAGTTGGTATGGCCAAAATGGCCAGAACGACACAAAAAGACGTTTGGTCCATTTTTTTCCAAGCATTTTGTAACAATAGGAATTGATATTTGTGTTTATGTTGCACACGGACGTATTTGAGTGACGGACCGGAAGCCATTTTGAGTGTTGTGCTGCCTACAAATAAAAAGATTCAGTGAGCAAGTGTAATGCTCGATTGTGCAGTTTGCAGTCAAGAGACAGAACGAAATAACACACATTTAAGCCAAATGTGTTTTAATGCCTCGCAAACGCGGCACAAAGAAGTGATGTCGGACGGCAACCAGAGACCTGTCAGTCACAGCGGATGCTATCTTGCTTCAAAGCAACTTGTATTACCTACTGTACATTTTCCCTTTTTTGAGTGGATTAATATTGGCCTGTGGATTAATGGATCACTCGGAAGACGGTTGATATACCAAGAAGCGTATATGCCAAATCTTCAAAGAGAACGGTCTACGGATCACAATTGAAGCCAACAAGCAAACCGTCAACTTCCTCGACGTCACTTTCAACCTGAGGAATAACAGCTACCAATCATTCACGAAACCCAACACAACACTCCAATACGTGCACCATGACAGCAACCACCCACCCACCACCACGAAAAGAATACCTACCGGAATTAATAAAAGACTATCGATGCTGTCATCTAGCAAAGCTGAATTCGACAAAGCAACCCCCCCATACCAAAAAGCACTTGATGAATGCGGATACAACTTCACCCTCACCTACGAACCCACGCCAGGAAACCAACCAAAAAGGAGCAGAAAACGAAACAACATTATCTGGTACAACCCCCCATACAGCAAAAACGTCTCAACTAATATTGGCCACAAATTCCTCACCCTGATCGACAAACACTTCCCCAAAGGCAACACTCTAAGAAAAGTATTCAACAAGAACAACATTAAATTGAGCTACAGCTGCATGAACAACATGCGACAAATCATTTCAAACCACAATAAAGCAATTGAAAAGGAGCCGCCCACCACCAGGCAGAACGACTCCAAAACCGACAAAAGCTGTAACTGCCGCAAGAAACCTGATTGCCCTCTCAACGGGGGGTGCTTACAATCATCAGTTGTTTACCAAGCAAAGGTAATACGCAAGGACATTAACACATCCGACACATACATAGGATTAACTGAGGGAGAATTCAAAACCAGATGGAACAATCACAAGGCTTCTTTCAGATGCAAAAGACTCCGGAACACTACAGAACTCAGCAAACACATTTGGAATCTCAAAGACAATAATGTTGAATACTCAATAACATGGCAAATTCTTGCATCCAGCACACCTTACAACAGTGGTAACAAAAGATGCAACCTATGCTTAAAAGAGAAACTGTTTATCATATACCGTCCAGAGTTGTCATCCCTCAACAAGCGCAGCGAAATTGTATCAGCATGCCGTCACAGAAGGAAACACCTCCTAGGTAACACAAGAGTCAATCACCACGCCCCCACGCCTGCCTGTGACCACCCGCTCTGTGCCCTATATAAACCATGGTATGTGAATGCTTCCATTAAAATCTCCTGAGGATTGAGGAAACCCCTCATGAAACAGGCCTGTAGAGATGAAATAGTCTTGTGATTTTTTCCCACACATACATATTACGCTCTACCACGGTATCGAGCACTATTTTTTGGATAATCTAATTAAGACATATATATATATATATATATATATATATATATATATATATATATATATATATATATATATATATATATATATGTATATATATATATATATATATATATATATATATATATATATATATATATATATATATATATATATATATATATATATATATATATATATGAATACATATATTTACATTTCTATATATATATATATATATAACTTGTCTAATATGTAAAGGCAAATAATTCCACTACATTATTCTTTATGTCTTACAACATTTACCATGAATCAAGAAGTTGCCGCCAACAAAAATGGCATCTCAATTAAAAACAAAACAATTCTATTTAAAATGTACTATTTTTTTTTTTTTGTGTAAACTCTCACCCCCCACACACTGATGAATCAAAAATTGTATAGTCCTTTTGTCATCCTCCATAAACCAGGGAGTAGCCTGCAAGCTTGCTAACAAATTGACAAAAACACAAATACAATGCTCCACTACTACTTAATACTTATAATGAAGAAGTTTTTAATATGTTTTTGCTCTTTTACTTAGATATATTTGTTGATACACTCTTCCCTAGTAGTAGTAGTGCCTTATAGAACAACTACAACATCTGCTACTGCCAGTGTGTCTCCTCCTTTTATATATACCGTAATTTCCGGACTATAAGCCGCTACTTTTCCCCCTCGTTCTGGTCCCTGCGGCTTATACAAGGGTGCGGCTTATTTACGGCCTGTTCTTCTCCGACACCGACAAAGAGGATTTCGGTGGTTTTAGTACGCAGGAGGAAGATGATGACACAATGATTAAAGACTGACTTTTCATATACCGGTAGGCTGGTTATTTTGATAACGTACAGGCGAGCACTTTGTATTACTTTGCACCGTTGTATTATTTGTACTCTGCACGAATCCTGTTCGCCATGTCAAAGATGTGAAAGTTTGATTGAAATATTGAAAGATTTATTGTTAATAAATGGGACGCTTTGCGTTCCCAAACAGTCATCTCTGTCCCGACAATCCCCTCCGTGGTAGCAGGAACCCCTATATACTACGGTAATTACACATCAAAACCCTGCGGCTTGTAGTCGGGTGCGGCTTATATATGGAGCAATCTGTATTTTCCCCTAAATTTAGCTGGTGCGGCTTATAGTCAGGTGCGGCTTATAGTCCGGAAATTACGGTATATATATATATTTTTGAGTGTTTTAACATATTGTTTTGACAACATAGACCCACATGTTTCATCATTAAATATGTATAATGCAAATAAAGCCTTTGGGCAAAAAAGGCTGTTCAGCAAACTTCAAATGGTGCAACAGAAGACAGAGAAAACTAGACAAAGTGTATTAAAATCATGAATTTAACAGAAAATATTTTTAATGTTTACATTTTAATAATGTTTTGTGAAATTTAACTGATCAGTCATCAGTCATTGTTTCGCAAACATCTTTGTAATCTAGTTTGTGCTCAGAATAATTATAATTGGTCTTTCTCCACATGTCTGCTTAGTTTGCACACCCACGTGCAATTTCGTAATTAAAATCATTTAATTTTTAGCATCATATTTTGCGCTTAATAAGGCCATGATGTGACGCCAATAACGGTGATATTTATTTTGAAATTCACACAACCAATTTTATATCTGGCATGCAATGATAGAAATAATGAATTTTTTTATTTTTTTTTGTAAATAAATAATGAAGCCCTTCCTCCAAAGAAAAAAAGCGAGGAAGGACTAACTAATTAAATTTTCCGCTTGATGTCCAAAGGCTGTGCACTGGCCCTTCCTCCATCCTGCGGTGACCCCGCTGTGTGCCACATAGCATCATGTGATAAAAGTAATAATGACAGGATGAGGTTCCGAGAGGCACGCCTGACTCCTTCGAATGCTCTCAGAAGCTGGTGAGATGGCAGCCAGCTATATCTGGACTCCATTTTCAATTTATTTTCTGGTCTTGCTTTATGAATTTTTAATATTGAAAGCTCCCAGCTGTAGAAAGACAAAGGGACTATCAGGAGTTTAACCTCACATATTGCACTGTTTTTAACTCTGCAAAGAGAGATGACACATTAGAGCATGAAAGCTTGGATCTATTGTGGCATTATGAAGTGAGTCTAACGGCCCACTTTTATCATCTCCTTTAGTCCGACACCAAGAAGCATAGCAGATTTATTTTGTTAATTAGATTGGCGAGACAACTTTGCCCGCTCCAGCTGGCCAATTGGAGATTGCAGAGCATGAGCGCACGTGGCTACCAAAAGGTTATCAAGCCCATCAAATGAGGGGAAAGTCAGCCTGGGATGTACTGGACAGTGAGCAAGAAATGAAACATAAGTAATGACGCATTGAAGTGGAACTATTCTGTTCACAAGGTTTTTGGGGTCATTGTTGCCTTTTCGACTGCTTTCACAGTAATTTGAAAAAAAACAAAAACTTGGTCAATCAATTCCAAAAAGTCTGACAAAAACCAAATATATTTTTTTCCATAGTTAAGAAATGTAAATTCAATGAATCCGTTCCAGACATAGGCGCCGATCTACATTTCTGCCAGTGGGTGCTCAGTGTGTGTGTACTAGTGTTGTCCCGATACCAATATTTTGGTACTTTTCGGTACTTTTCTAAATAAAGGGGACCACAAAAAAAATGTCATTATTGGCTTTATTTTAACAAAAACATCTTTATTATTGCAATTTAGTCCTTAAATAAAATAGTGAACATACTAGCTAACTTGTCTGTTAGTGGTAAGTAAGCAAACAAAGGCTCCTAATTTAGTCTGCTGACGTGTGCAATAACATATTGTGTCATTTATCATTCTATTATTTTGTCAAAATTATTAAGGACAAGTGGTAGAAAATGAATTATTAATCTAATTCTTAATTTACTGTTAATATCTGGTTATTTTCTGTTTTAACATGTTCTATCTACACTTATGTTAAAATGTAATAATCACTTATTCTTCTGTTGTTTGAATACTTTACATTAGTTTTGTAAGATACCACAAATGTGGGTATCAATCCGATATCAAGTAGTTACAGGATCATACATCGGTCATATTCAAAGTCCTCATGTGTCCAGGGATATATTTCCTGATTTTATAAACATAATATACATTTAAAAAAAAGGAAAGAAGATTTTGTGATGTTAAAAAATATCGATGTAATCATAGTAGTATCGATTAGATACGCTTTTGTACGTGCTATCATTACAGTGGATGTTAAGTGTAGATCCAACAATGGCGTTTGTTTATATTGTAGCGTCCCGGAAGAGTTGGTGCTGCAAGGAATTCTGGGAATTTGTTCTGTAGTGTTTATGTTGTGTTGCGGTGCAAATATTCTTCCAAAATGTGTTTGTCGTTGTTGTTTAGTGTGGTTTCACTATATGGCGCATATTTTTGACAGTGTTGGCATTGTTCATACAGCCACCCTTAGTGTGACATGTATGGCTGTTGACTAAGTATGTATTTCATTCACTGGTGTGCAGTGTTTTCATTGTCAAAAAATGTGTGTCATTAAATCATTATCGGGCTCAATGAAATCTTGTTTAACCTTTGTTAAATATGGGTTATATGATTTGTGTCTTATAAAGTATGTAAAATCGACAAACCCGCCACAAAATTATCAACAACAAAAATTAATTACAAATCGAAAGTTGCCATCAATTCCACGTGGGTGCTCGGCATTGTCCGTGGGTGCTTCGGGATCGGCGCCTATGGTTCCAAACACCCAAAAATGAGGGCTGACAAAAAGTTAACTAAAGTGATTAGACACAAACAAATCTGTATACTGTATATGCAGATTAATTATGCAATTTATTTTGAGTGAACATGCTGCTGCACCATAAGGTTACCTGAAAGGTGGCGTAGGTTGTTAGACCTGCCAGTGCTCAGATCAATGCATATGTTAGTGCAAAGATACGTGGGGATACTGATTGATTATATAACAAATATATGTTTTCAAGTAAAATATTTTTTTCAAAATCCTGTATGAAATTCGGACAATAAAATTGCAATTGTGTCCAAATATTGGGCTCTTTTTTTTAAGTTGATTTAAATTACGCAAGCGAGTAATAACCTGAGATTAATAATAATTAATCCAATTTCAAAAGATTATTTTGATTTTTTTTTTAAATATCATTCGACAGTACTACTAAAAGTTCTAATTTAATTGTCATTCTCCATGAGTTCATAATTTCAAAAAAATCAATGTTTAAGCTTACTTAAGCTTAATCACTGCGTGCATATGTTATCCGTCAGGAGGCAAAAGGCGCTTCCGTAGCCTATAACCTGTTTTGAAAAGGTTTTATTATCATTTTTATACAAAATTAATATTTGGCAAAAATCGGTTTGAATCGAAAATTGTGTTGAATCGAGAATCTATTCTGAAACGAATCATGACCTCAGAAATCTGAATTGAATATGATCGTATGTTGTTGTAAAACGCCACTTTTAACATAATTTTTACCTTTATTGAAGACTTTTGTTGGCGAACACGGCGAGCAGCGTAGGGGAAGGAAGGGACGATATTCTTGTTCTGGCAAAACCGCCAGACACAATTTTTTTTCTTTTATTCAATAATGTTTCAATTTTCTTTATCAAAGTGCTGGCACTCGCAACTTAATTTGACCTTATGGTGGGTTTTTTTTGCAGTCGCACTCAATAGAAAAAACCCACAAAAACGGAGTCATCAATGGTTTGGATTATTTTTTAGGGCACTTTAGTTACGCGGGCAAATGGGCGAGTTTGTTCCGTGCTACGTTTGGCTGTACATGAACTGAGTTGGTAGACAAAAGCTTGGGCAGTGTTCTGGCGAAAATATTTGGTTGAAAATCAAATCATACTAAACATGGGGCATACAAAAACAATTTGACCGTACTCCGCACACTTTGGTGCAGTTTGCTCATGTTCACGTTGGTATTTTTGTCGTGGTGCCAAAAGCTGTGCAGTTAAGAAGATAAATATTATTGTTTATCTATATATAGTACAATCCTTCAGTGCGTAATATGTAGTACTGTATTTTCCAGACCATAGGGCGCACCGGATTATAAGGCGCACTGCCGATGAATGGTCTATTTTTGATCTTTTTTCAGATAGAAGGCGCACCCGATTATAGGGGCATTAAAGGAGTCATATTTTTATTTTTTTTCTAAATGTAAAACACTTCCTTGTGGTCTACGTAACATGTAATGGTGGTTCTTTGGTCAAAATGTTGCATAGATTATGTTTTACAGATCATCTTCAAGCCGCTTTCTGACAGTCGCTTCCGGATGCGCCGTTTTGTGGGCGGTCTTATTTACGTGGCTCACCTTCGGCAGCGTCCTTTCCCCGTCATCTTTGTTGTAGCGGTGTAGCGTGCAAGGACGGGAGTGGAAGAAGTGTCAAAAGATGGAGCTAACTGTTTTAATGATATTAAAACAGTTATTACTTAAATCTCCCCATCCGCCGGAAATGTAACTCGTGAAAAACCGTCCGACCGGAACTCTAATAACTAAAGTTCCTAGGGTGAATAATGTAAACTCACTACACCGGTATATTTTAGCGCTTTCATGGCAGATATAAATAAGAACTTTACACTACTTTATATTAGAAATGGCAACAGCGGAGGATGAATGTCCCATAACAAGAAGATAGAGAAAAAGAAGAAGCTCATCGACTACGGTGTCGACATGGACTACAAAGGCAGACGCGCGCAATTTTTCAGGCTTTATACAGATCCCAAATAAAGATCAGCAGGTACCAGAAGGTAAGAAAAGTTGCTTTTGCATAATATTGCGAAACAAAACACCAGATAATATGTCTTATCTTATACACATACCATAATATTACTCGTATGTTGAAGCACAGTACAATCCATCAAGCCGTGCGGCTTCATAGCTTACCAAAGTTGTACTAAAAACATTAAGATAGATTTTTGAGCGCCGTGTGTAATGTTCTATATTTTCAAATGGAACATATAAAATGTTGGTGTTGTTTACTTGAGTCATATTGCAGTGTACACGTGTCTCTTGTGTGTGACTACCATTATATTGCAGTGCAATGTATCTCTTATGTTTGAATGCCATCTACTGGTCACACTTATCATTTCACCATGTACCAAATAAAATAGCTACGAGGTCAGTAAGCAAAATCAGAATTGTTCCGTATTTCAGTAAAGAATGAGCAAATGTCGCTATTTAATGAATAAATATTCTGCTTACAATCTTTTTGCTAATGGTATTGGCAATAATCGAATAATCTATTGATTAGTTTGTACGATTAATCAGATAAAACCCTATATAGCCTGCATTCGTACTTTATGGAAATTAGTTGAAATACATGATTATTCTGCTCACTATAGTCTTCATTCTTTTTTTTTCTAATTAATATACGCATCGGGTTATAAGGCGCACTGTCGAGTTTTGAGAAAAAAAATGATTTTACGTGCGCTTTATAGTCGGGAAAATTTGGTAATTACTCATTTGTAGTTTGTCATTACATTTTACATTTCTTGATGTACGTAAAAATCTGCTTTGCAACCTACTCAGTAGCCTAGTGGTTAGAGTGTCCGCCCTGAGATCGGTAGGTTGTGAGTTCGAACCCCGGCCGAGTCATACCAAAGACTATAAAAATGGGACCCATTACCTCCCTGCTTGGCACTCAGCATCAAGGGTTGGAGTTAGGGGTTAAATCAACAAAATGATTCCCAGGCGCGGCACCGCTGCTGCCCACTGCTCCCCTCACCTCCCAGGGGGTGATCAAGGAGATGGGTCAAATGCAGAGGACAAATTTCACCACACCTAGGTGTGTGTGACAATCATTGGTACTTTAACTTTAACTTAACTTTAACAAAATGTCCCTATTGCGAGATTAATAAATAAATATCTATCCTATCTTATCCTAAAGGACTTGATTCGTGAGCTATCGTGACATAATACATGAAGTGGGCTCTGTACCGAGGATGTCGTTGTGGCTTGTACAGCCCTTTGAGACACTTGTGATTTAGGGCTATATAAATAAACATTGATTGATTGATTGATTGAAGTAAATGTGAATATTCCACACCAAAATGCCGTCTGCTGAGTTGATTATATAGGTTATTTTTTTATATTTTGCTATATTCACTACCCTATATTTCACAAAAAGCTTCCAAAATATGCTTATAAAAAGTGCCATTGTCAAAGAGCAAGGCATTTTCTCTTACCTAATCATAATTCATGCATGCATTTTTTAAAGGAATTTAGGGATTTCACCATCTACGGTCCGTAATATCATCAAAGGCGTTCAGAGAAACTGGAGAAATCACTGCACGTAAGCAGCTAAGCATGTGACCTCCAATCCCTCAGGCTGTACTGCATCAACAAGCGACATCAGTGTGTAAAGGATATCACCACATGGGCTCAGGAACACTTCAGAAACCCACTGTCAGTAACTACAGTTGGTCGCTACATCTGTAAGTGCAAGTTAAAACTCTCCTTTGCAAGGCGAAAACCGTTTATCAACAACACCCAGAAACGCCGTCTGCTTCGCTGGGCCTGAGCTCATCTAAGATGGACTGATACAAAGTGGAAAAGTGTTCTGTGGTCTGACGAGTCCACATTTCAAATTGTTTTTGGAAACTGTGGACGTCGTGTCCTCCGGACCAAAGAGGAAAAGAACCATCCGGATTGTTATAGGCGCAAAGTTGAAAAGCCAGCATCTGTGATGGTATGGGGGTGTATTAGTGCCCAAGACATGGGTAACTTACACATCTGTGAAGGCGCCATTAATGCTAAAAGGTACATACAGGTTTTGGAGCAACATATGTTGCCATCCAAGCAACGTTACCATAGACGCCCCTGCTTATTTCAGCAAGACAATGCCAAGCCACGTGTTACATCAACGTGGCTTCATAGTAAAAGAGTGCGGGTACCAGACTGGCCTGCCTGTAGTCCAGACCTGTCTCCCATTGAAAATGTGTGGCGCATTATGAAGCCTAAAATACCACAATAGAGACCCCCGGACTGTTGAACAACTTAAGCTGTACATCAAGCAAGAATGGGAAAGAATTCCACCTGAGAAGCTTAAAAAATGTGTCTCCTCAGCTCCCAAACGTTTACTGAGTGTTGTTAAAAGGAAAGGCCATGTAACACAGTGGTGAACATGCCCTTTCCCAACTACTTTGGCACGTGTTGCAGCCATGAAATTCTAAGTTAATTATTATTTGCAAAAAATAAATAGTTTATGAGTTTGAACATCAAATATCTTGTCTTTGTAGTGCATTCAATTGAATATGGGTTGAAAAGGATTTGCAAATCATTGTATTCTGTTTATATTTACATCTAACACAATTTCCCAACTCATATGGAAACAGGGTTTGTACAACACTTTAAAAAGCGGCAACCTATTAGCTGCAAATGCACGGTGTGGAATAATCACCTTGTAAAAAAAACATAGGGCCTGTCCCGCCATGTGCAGCCACCGTCCGTGTCCGTCTTGGCAGTCAGGGAGGCAACAGTCAGCCATACATACATTTAGTCTGGGAGCAGTAATGGCCTCCCTCAGGAATCCCGGTAGCAGCGGCATGGGCCAGAGAGGAGCTCCTGGGGGAAATCAGAAGAGCTGCAAGCATTCAGGTCAGCTTGTTCGCCCCCCCCCCCCCCCCCCCTCGCATGTTACATCTCCATTTCCCGCTCCCGCCTCTAAACTGATTTATACACTTGTGTTATGCATTGAGAGAACATTTCAGAGGCACAACTGGCTTTCTGTTGAATGACTGAAATATGGTGTGCCTGAAAGGATTGATGAAGTTTAAAGGAGTGCGGGTGGGATTTTTTGGGACGAGAGTGTGTGATTGAGGGGTGGGGGTTATTCAGGGGGTAATTTGTCACTTTTGCATGTGGGGGAAATGGTCAGGGCAGGTATCTAATCCAATCTCGGGCTGCAACTATTAATCGAGTCATTTCAATCAATCAATCAGTGTTTACTTATATAGCCCTAAATCACGAGTGTCTCAAAGGGCTGCACAAGCCACAACGACGTCCTCGGCTCAGATCCCACATCAGGGCAAGAAAAAACTCAACCCAATGGGATAACAATGAGAAACCTTGGAGGGGACCGCAGATGTAGGGACCTCCCCACCCCCGGGCGACCGGTGCAATGGACGTCGAGTGGATCTAGCATAATATTGTGAGAGTCTAGTTCATAGTGGATCTAACATAATAGTGTGCGAGTCCAGTCCATAGTGGGGCCAGCAGGAGACCATCCCGAGCGGAGACAGGTCAGCAGCGCAGAGATGTCCCCAACCGAAGCACAGACGAGTGATCTATCCTGGGTCCCGACTCTGGACAGCCAGCACTTCATCCGTGGCCACCGAACCTGTGCCCCCCCTCCCCCCCCTCCACGAAGGAGAGGGGGGTAGAGCATAAAAGGCAGATCAACTGGTCTAAAAGGGGGATCTATTTAAAGGCTAGAGTATACAACTGAGTTTTAAGATGGGACTTAAATGCTTCTACTGAGGTAGCATCTCTAACTGTTACCGGGAGGGCATTCCAGAGTACTGGAGCCCCAATAGAAAACGCTCTATAGCCCGCACTTATTTTGGGCTCTGGGAATCACTAATAAGCCGGAGTTCTTTGAACGCAGATTTCTTGCCGGGACATATGGTACAATACAATCAGCAAGATAGGATGGAGCTAGACCATGTAGTATTTTATACGTAAATAATAAAACCTTAAAGTCACATCTTAAGTGCACAGGAAGCCAGTGCAGGTGAGCCAGTATAGGCGTAATATGATCAAACTTTCTTGTTCTTGTCAAAACTCTTGCAGCCGCATTTTGTACCAACTGTAATCTTTTAATGCTAGACATAGGGAGACCCGAAAATAATACGTTGCAGTAATCGAGACGAGACGTAACGAACGCATGAATAATGATCTCAGCGTCGCTACTGGACGAAATGGAACGAATTTTAGCGATATTACGGTGATGAAAGGAGGCCGTTTTAGTAACACTTATTTGATTTGGGGAAAAAGTTCTGATTGGTATTCTGCTTCAGTTAATCAGTGAATGATTGTAACTAATAAAAATTGATAAAATCCAAACGGCATGGAATCCCCGGAACTTTGAATACGTAGACAAAGTTTTATTGTTATTATATGAATGTGTTTGTATTAATACACACAGGTTAAAAGTGCAATTGTAATGTTGATGATGTACATTTATTGTAAAAAAAAAAGAAAGAAATAAGGTCATGTCAAGTAAAAAAAAAAATTATTTCAACTATTTTTAGACTGTATATGTTTTATTCGATGAATCGAACAAACTAATCGATAGATTACTCGATTACTAAAATAATCAATAGCTGGGTATTACAGTAAATAATGAGCAAATGTCACTATTTAATGAATGAATATTCTGCTGACAATCTTTTTGCTAATGGTATTGGCCATAATCGAATAATCTATTAATTAGTTAGCTCGATTAATCAGATAAAACCCTTTATAGCCTAAATTCATATTTTATTGAAACTAGTTGAAATACACTAATAAATGCACATTGCCAACGTCGGTGTCTCCTAGCCGCTCAGGCAAATCATATTGTTTAAAAATGCATTTTTCCATCAGTAACGTGACATCAAGTGCGTACTCTTTCAGTCAATTAGTGCGCGAGGAATATATATATATATATATATATATATGTATATATATATATATATATATATACAGTATATCTGTTGGTCGCAACCACCCACACACCAGCGGTCTCATAAGCACTCTATTGCTGCGGCCCTGCAGAAACTATGTATGTGTATTAAGCGGTCCAGTTTTTAACCATTTTTATGAGTTACACACAAACCATTAATCAAAACAATAGAATATCAATCATAGATTTTTTCTCATTGATTTAATTGACGAATCATTGCAGCTCTCGATGACAACTCACAAAGCAAGGTTGATACAGCCTGTCTGGATAGGTTTGCATAAGCTGAAAAAATTTGACATTTGGCCACTTAATTGTGCGATGCAGTATCCCACAAAAAATCCTCACATTTGAGCAAACAATTGTATTACATAATATATTTTCAAGAGCCATATGTAATAGAACTTAAACCTGGATATACTCTAGAGTAGTCAGTGTACAGCTTGTATAGATGTACTGTCCGTCCACTGACTGTTGAAATAGCTGGCAAGTGAGTACCAAGAAAATGGTTTCTTGCTGACAGTCAAGCGAGGTGGTGGTGGCATCACAGTCTGGGGCTGCATGAGTGCTGCCGGCACTGGACTACTGCGGTTCTCCGAGGTAAAGATCAATTCAAACTTGTACTATGACGTTCTAAAGCAGAGCATTGTAACGCGGCCATTGGAAATCTGGCAGCATGGTGATTGTGTGATGGAGACACCAGCAACCATTCAGTCCTTCCACTTTTGTTTAGATTCAACTGCTGAAACACTTCCAAAGCAGAAAATATTTGCCACCTTCCCAGAAGCATTAAGTTTTTGAAGTGAAAAGATAGTTCCACAACTTCTGTTCACGTAAAGAAAAAAAAATCTGCGCCTAAAAGCTCATTTGCAAAACACCAGACGTTTCACTCTGTGACATCTCATCAAATCCGGAGTGTGTCAGCTGCATACGACAACGTTGACGTTTTCCTGGCCTTAATAAAACCAACCCATTAAAAATACAAATTAATTTCAAAGACAGATTTTGGGTGGTGACGCGTGTCCAAGACAGAAATAAGAGACACAGTGAGTCATCATTTCATGCAAAGGGCTTCTGATTGCGAACCAACTTAATTAAATACATATTAAGAAAAGTTTAAATTTCAGGGAAGCTTTATCTCTAACTGAACATTAGAGCACCCTCCAACTAGTAAGACAGTCAGGCTTTTTAAAGATGATACTACTTATTATCTGTAGCTTTTTTTATTCAACAGTCCTAATTCTGCTGACTGCCTGGAATAGATGTTGTATTAATTGGATCTTGGAGTATGTATACCAAAATGGAGTACATTACTTGGCTGCAACCAGCAGGGGCACTGTTGATTAAGGCTAAATAAGCTCAGCGTCGGTCCGGACCCCAGGATGCAGGGACTTGAATCGGCGTGCAGGTAAAAACCCTTTTATTGTCACAGCGCATGCGCAATCCCGCATGTCATCTGCTGCAAGTGCAGCCGGCACCTCCGCTAGAAACACGCCAGGACACGCTCCTGCTCGGTCTTCCCGCATCGCGGCCACGCGCCTGCATGGCTGCGGGCAATCATCAATCAGCGACCTGGGTCTGATAGGGGACGACGGCATAAACACCATCGGACCTGAAGATCCAGTGCCGGAATGTAGTTCACTCTTCGTAGTAAGCATCCCGTCTCTGGCTTCCCTCCTCGTACCTGCTCTCTCTGTGCTTTCCCTCTGCCCGTGTCTTATGTCCTCTGTGTTCCCCGCAGTGTTCCCTCAGTTTCCTGTGATCGAGCTGTGTGCCTCGACTTCCCACCGGACTTTGGACTGTTTCCCTCGATCCTCGACCCCCACTTGGACAAGGACCTCGTCGCCTCTCTCTAGCCCCAAATCTCTTGCTTGCCCACGGACTGTCTTCTTGCCTTGCCCCTCTGGACTGTTGAAGGATTCATCAAACACGCACAAACAACAACCTCTGGTAACATTCAATCAATCAATTAATCAAAGTTTATTTGTATAACCCTAAATCACGAGTGTCTCAAAGGGCTGCAAAAGCCACAACGACATCCTTGGGTCAGATCCCACATCAGGGCAAGAAAAAACTCAAACCAATGGGATACAACGACAAACCTGGAGGGGACCGCAGATGTGGGGACCAACCCCCCCAACCCCCCCCCGAAATTTTTGAATGACAGAAACTACTATTCTAAATGTGTCCACTAGATGTCGCAATGGCAATTCTTTGTATATTTGTAGATGATGCTACATATGTAAAAAAAAAACAAAAAAACACATGTTAGTGCACCAGTCGAGGAAAATGAGCAAACTACATAAATAACATCCTGTAATTTGATTTTGATATATTTTTTTATCTTGATAGATTGAAAATTAACACCAATGAGTTGACTGATGAACATTATCACATCATTTATTCAGAAAGTATAAATACTATATATTATTATTATACTATTAACCGCCACATGTAAGTGTAAAAAAGACCCAACAACATTATGATTTATACATTTTCAGAATGTGCTTGTTCTATTTTTAAACAAAGAAAACAATCTACAGTTGTCTTTATTTTTAAGTTATGATTTGTGATTTTACCTGTCCGGCCCACTTGGGAGTAGATTTTTCTCCATGTGGCTCCCGATCTAAAAATGAGTTTGACACACCTGATGTATGGCTCTCAACAAATGGAACAACACATGAGACCACAAAACATTGCTTGGAAACATTTTTTATCTGAGGAGTGAGGATTATTCTGATTTTATCAGTTCAACGAGAGCACAAGTGCTGAAAGATACAACCATCACTGTTTAATATTTTTATTTAAAACGCTTAGCAATAGTGCAACATGATAAAGCTCCGATGATCTCATATAGTCTGCCATTAGTCAATCAATCAATCAATCAATCAATGTTTATTTATATAGCCCTAAATCACAAGTGTCTCAAAGGGCTGTACAAGCCACAACGACATCCTCGGTGTCGAGTGGGTCTGACATAATATTGTGAAAGTCCAACACATCAGCGAAAGTCCAGTCCATGGTGGGGCCAGCGGGAACCATCCCGAGCGGAGACGGGTCAGCAGCGTAGAGATGTCCCCATCTGATGGACAGGCTAGCGGTCCACCCCGGAGCAGAGTAGAAAAGAAAATAAAAGAAACGGCAGATCAACTGGTCTAAAAAGGGAGTCTATTTAAAGGCTAGAGTATACAAATGAGTTTTAAGATGAGACTTAAATGCTTCTACTGAGGTAGCATCTCTAACTTTTACCGGGAGGGCATTCCATAGTATTGGAGCCCGAATAGAAAACGCTCTATAGCCCGCAGACTTTTTTTGGGCTCTGGGAATCACTAATAAGCCGGAGTTCTTTGAACGCAGATTTCTTGCCGGGACATATGGTACAATACAATCGTCAAGATAGGCAGGAGCTTGACCGTGTAGTATTTTATACGTAAGTAGTAAAACCTTAAAGTCGCATCTTAGGTGCACAGGAAGCCAGTGCAAGTGAGCCAGTATAGGCGTAATATGATCAAACTTTCTTGTTTTTGTCAAAAGTCTAGCAGCCGCATTTTGTACCATCTGTAATCTTTTAATGCTAGACATAGGGAGACCCGAAAATAAAACGTTACAGTAATCGAGACGAGATGTAACGAACGCATGGATAATGATCTCAGCATCGCTTGTGGACAAAATGGAACGAATTTTAGCGATATTACGGAGATGAAAGAAGGCCGTTTTAGTAACACTCTTAATGTGTGACTCAAACGAGAGAGTTGGGTCGAAGATAATACCCAGATTCTTTACCGAGTCGCCTTGTTTAATTGTTTGGTTGTCAAATGTTAAGGTGGTATTATTAAATAGATGTTGGTGTTGAGCAGGACCGATAATCAGCATTTCCGTTTTCTTAGCGTTGAGTTGCAAAAAGTTAGCGGACATCCATTGTTTAATTTCATTAAGACACGCCTCCAGCTGACTACAGTCCGGCGTGTTGGTCAGCTTTAGGGGCATGTAGAGTTGAGTGTCATCAGCATAACAGTGAAAGCTAACACCGTATTTGCGTATAATGTCACCTAGCGGCAGCATGTAAATACTAAAGAGTGCAGGGCCAAGAACTGAACCCTGGGGAACTCCGCATGTTACCTTAACATAGTCCGAGGTCACATTGTTATGGGAGACACACTGCATCCTGTCAGTAAGATAAGAGTTAAACCAAGACAAGGCTAAGTCTGACATCCCAATACGCGTTTTGATACGCTCTAATAAAATATTATGATCAACAGTATCGAAAGCGGCGCTAAGATCAAGAAGCAGCAACATAGATGACGCATCAGAATCCATCGTTAGCAATAGATCATTAGTCATTTTTGCGAGGGCTGTCTCCGTAGAGTGGTATTAGTATTAGTATTAGTGGTAGCAAACACAGAAAGTGCTCTTTTTGCGGTTGTTATTGACGGGTGTTGCTATGTAATTGGTGAAAAAAATTGCGGCCAGGAAAGAAGCTTTACATATCATCATGCATGTGCCTGTTACTGCATTAAATATACAGTACAGGCCAAAAGCAATAAGCACACCTGTGAAGTGAAAACCATTTCAGGTGACTACCTCTTGAAGCTCATCGAGAGAATGCCAAGAGTGTGCAAAGCAAGTAGCCAGAGCAAAGGGTGGCTATTTTTAAGAAACTAGAATATGAAACATATTTTCAGTTATTTCACCTTTTTTTGTTAAGTATATAATAATAATAATACCTGGGATTTATATAGCGCTTTTCTAAGTACCCAAAGTTGCTTTACATGTAGAACCCATCATTCGTTCACACCTGGTGGTGGTAAGCTACTTTCATAGCCACAGCTTCCCTGGGGTAGACATAACTCCACATGTGTTCATTCATAGTTTTGATGCCTTCAGTGACAATCTACAATGTAAATAGTCAGGAAAATAAAGAAAACACATTGAATGAGGAGGTGTGTCCAAAGTTTTGGCCTGTACTGTATATAAATATTTTCAATAAAATGGTGTTTGGAGGTTTAACAGGCTTTTTTAGGCGGAATAGATTGTATCCCCATCACCGGCATTGTCTGCCACCTCCTACTAGCAGTTTCTTTTTTCCTATTCCTATTTAGAATGCATAGAAAACTGAAAGACATGTGCGTTTCTTGTCCTACATGAGGATTGTGGATGACGGGCAAAATTCCAAAACCTAGTGCACTTCTCCTTTAATAGAGAGACAGCCTGAACCATTTTAGACAAAAAAAAATGGATTCCAGTGTGAGAAGTGATGGGAGCTGTTCTGCAGAACAATTGTCCTTATCTGAGCCCATTCAAGAATGCAAACAACGCAAGCGTCATAATCAAAACATGTGACCTTGCTGAAGCGCCGCTCCCTCCCACGCAAACAATATATCAATACCGCCTGTGTTTGTCACAGCCTAAAGGCTTCTGCACACATTGTGACTTTAGACAAGAAAAGGGGTCATACAACAATTTTATTAGCATCTTTTTTTAAAACTCAGTTTAAATGTCCTGGTAATTTGAGGTTGTCAATACCCAAGGTTTTTTGGGGTTTTTTTTTTGGTTTTTGCCGCCTCCTTCTGACACACAAAGCGCCCTTTTGTGTGTGCGTAGGATGCAGCACATCATTACTTAACTCTGTTCACTCCAACGGGAGACCTTCAGAGTTTCGAGTGGTGCCTGTCCAATTTCTATTTGGTTCTACTCTACACTGAAGAAAAAGGCAAGAGAATCTCAGGCTGGCAGTTTATTTGTGCCAAAAATAAGTAAATATAAAGCCTATTAAATAGGCACACGTCAAGTAGCTGCAAAAATATTAAAATTATTTTAAAGGCCTACTGAAATGATTTTTATTTATTTAAACGGGAATAGCAGATCCATTCTATGTGTCATACTTGATCATTTCGCGATATTGCCATATTTTTGCTGAAAGGATTTAGTAGAGAAAATCGACGATAAAGTTTGCAACTTTTGCTCGCTGATAAAAAAAAGCCGTGCCCCTACCTGAAGTAGCGTGACGTCGCAAGCGGTAGTGCTGCTCACAATTCCCCGTTGTTTACAATGGAGCGAGAGATATTTGGAGCGAGAAAGCGACGATTACCCCATTAATTTGAGCGAGGATGAAAGATTCGTGGATGCGGAACGTTAGAGTGACGGACCAGAATGCAGTTCAAGAGATATCTTTTTTCGCTCTTACCGTAACTTAGGTACAAGCTGGCTCATTGGATTCCACACTCTCTCCTTTTTCTATTGTGGATCACGGATTTGTATTTTAAACCACCTCGGATAGTATATCCTCTTGAAAATGAGAGTCGAGAAGGCGAAATGGACATTCAGTGACTTTTATCTCCATGAAAATACATCGACGAAGCTCTTTAGCATGAGCTACAGTGATAGCATCTGTCTCAAATGCAGATAGAAACTAAATAAATAAATCCCTGACTGGAAGGATAGACAGAAGTTCAACAATACTACTATCAGGAGACACCGAACCAAACACTGGACATGTAAATACACGGTTAATGTGTATTCGACGCCTGTCGAAGCCTAGCAATGCTGTTGCTAACGACGCTAACTTAGCAACGGGAGCTCGTCAGAGCTATGATAAAAACATTAGCGCTCCACCTACGCCAGCCAGCCCTCCTCTGCTCATCAACACCCGTGCTCACCTGCGTTCCAGCGATCGACGATGCGGTTGGCGGCCCGGAGACGTAGGAAGTCAAGGTGAGGTCGCCGGCGCTAGTGTCTGCTATCCAACAAAGTCCTCCTTGTTGTGTTGCTACAGCCAGCCGCTAATACACCGATCCCACCTACAACGTTCTTCTTTGCAGCCTCCATTGTTCATTAAACAAATTGCAAAAGATTCACCAACACAGATGTCCAGAATACTGTGGAATTATGAAATGAAAACAGAGCTTTGTGTATAGGATTTTTCGGGCTCCGAATACTTCGCTTGTCCTCGTGACGTCACACGCATACGTCAGCATAATAAAACGTTTTCAAGCGGATGTGTGGCGGGAAATTTAAAATTGCACTTCATAAGTTAACCCGGCCGTATTGGCATGTGTTGCAATGTTAAGATTTCATCATTGATATATAAACTATCAGACTGCGTGGTCGGTAGTAGTGAGTTTCAGTAGGCCTTTAATGTCTGTTATGTAACTTATAGATTTGGTTTCACTATGTAAAGCACTTTAAGTCACTAGAGAAAAGCGCTATATAAATATATCTCACTCCACTTCACTTCAAATGTTTATTTAAATGTTCCAATAATTAAAAAAAAATATTATGGTGAACTGTTGAACCTATTTATTTTATGATATTTGAATGGATTTTAGGGCCTATAAATCACTTGGACATTTGATTTTTTTTTAATGACCAAATACAGTGGAACATTTAAAGTAACGTTATTATTTTTTCAGTTCAGTGCCACTTTAAGCATGAGAATGCTCATACAAATGTACAAATATTTTCATACAAAAAATATAAAAACAAAACCAAAAATCTGACTTTCATTGACAGGAGCATAATTGGAAGAGTGTTTTTAATTGTCAGGTTAGTGTAAAAAAGGAGTTGGCTAATGTTCAAATGCAAAAACAATAACATAAAATGCTGAAATCCAATTTAACAGCGATGGGTGACATAATTGCTTGGAATTTAAAAGTAAATTAAAGTTAATGTACCAGTGATTGTCACACACACACGAGGTGTGGCGAAATTATTCTCTGCATTTGACCCATCACCCTTGATCACCCGCTGGGAGGTGAGGGGAGCAGTAAGTAGCAGCGGTGGCCACGCCCAGGAATATTTTTTGGTGATTTAACCCCCAATTCCAACCGTTGATGCTGAGTGCCAAGCAGGGAGGTAAAGGGTCCCATTTTTATAGTCTTTGGTATGACTCGGCCGGGGTTTGAACTCACAACCTATCGATCTCAGGGCGGGCACTCTAACCACTAGGCCACTGAGTAGTGGCCTAGTGGTTTCAGAATAGTTAGTTAATGAATAGTTACAGAACTATTCATGTGCTTACACCTTTTTTTTCGGAAAAAGTGCCATACAATACATACATACATACAATTTATAATGCATGCATACTTTTTACGGCATAGTGACTTTGGATTCCTATTTTTTTCGTACGTGATTATATTACGGCCCTTCAATCCCTCAGGCGGTACTGCATCAAAAAGTGACATCAGTGTGTAAAGGATATCACCACATGGGCTCAGGAACACTTCAGAAAACCACTTTTAGTAACTATAGTGCATCGCTACATCTGTAAGTGCAAGTTAAAACTCTACTATGCGAAGCGAAAGTCATTTATCAACAACACCCAGAAATGCTGCTGGCTTTGCTGGGCCCGAGCTCATCTAAGATGGACTGATGCAAAATGGAAAAGTGTTCTGTGGTCTGGCGAGTCCACATTTCAAATTTTTTAGGGAAACTGTTGACATCGTGTCCTACGGACCAAATAACTATCCGGATTGTTATAGGCGCAAAGTTGAAAAGTCAGCATCTGTGATGGTATGGGGGTGTATTAGTGCCCAAGACATGGGTAACTTACACATCTGTGAAGGCACCATTAATGCTAAAAGGTACATACAGGTTTAGGAGCAACATATGTTGCCATCCAAGCAACATTATCATGGACGCCCCTGTTTATTTCAACAAGACAATGACAAGCCATGTGTTACAACAGCGGGTACTAGACTGGCCTTCCTGTAGTCCAGACCTGTCTCCCATTGACAATGTGTGGCGCATTATGAAGCGTAAAATACAACAACGGAAACTCCGGACTGTTGAACAACTTAAGCTGTACATCAAGCAAGAATGGGAAAGAATTCCACCTGAAAAGCTTCAAAAATTGGTCTCCTCAGTTCCCAAACGTTTACTGAGTGTTGTTAAAAGGAAAGGCCATGTAACACACTGGTAAAAATGCCACTGTGCCAACTTTTTTGCAATGTGTTGCTACCAATAAATTCTAAGTTAATGATTATTTGCAAAAAAAATTAAGTTTCTCAGTTCAAACATTAAATATCTTGTCTTTGCAGTCTAAATATTGAATATAAGTTAAAAAGGGATTTGCAAATCATTGTATTCTGTTTTTATTTACGATTTACACAACTTGCCAACTTCACTGGTTTTGGGTCTTGTACATTTAAGCTATGCAATCTGGGCGCATTGGTGCATTAATAAATATAATAAATAATAAATCATGGTGACTGGCCGCCAAACCCCAGGATACAGAGACGTAAGGCGACGTGCAGGTAAAAAGTAATTTAATTAGTGTAAGCCAATGGACCGCCAGCGTAGTCCAGGGAGTGGACTATGGGTGAATGATGCAAGGCAAGGCAAAAATAGATGAACAAAGTAGGAATGTGAATCTTTACAACTCAGGATTCGATTCTAATTCTTGGGGTGACAATTTCATTCAGAATCAATTGAATTCAACCAATTGGTTGGTAGACAATTATAATGAAACTGTTATGATCCGCTGCCCGGATCATAGTTTTACGTTCAAGTCACATGTGTTTTCAGCACCTTGTTTGGTTTCTGTTGCCATGACGGCAGATTGTGATCACCTGCCTCTGGTTAGCGTTTGGGACGCGCACCTGTTGCCCAAGCGCTAATCCGAGGGCTATTTAGTCTTCGCCCGGGCAGCACTCTGCCTGGCTTCCTAATTTGCTTTCACGCAACAGCTAACGACCACTTTGTTTCCTGCTAGCTCTCATGCTATGTTATTTTGCTTACTAGCTCCCACGCTAGTCGTTTTTGTTTTTTCCTGTCTGAGTTTAGTTCCTGAATAAATAATTTTTTCCTACCTGCAAGCTGTGTCCGAGCCCGTCTGCATCCTTGGGAGATCACCTCACACCACGATGCGACCAGGTCGTTACAGAAACCTTTTCAAAGCAGGTTACAAAAGCTTAACCTGGGTGCTGGCGTAAATGTGCACGAAGTAAGCGCGCGAGGTGGCCTCAAAATATATTTAAAAAATGCAAATTATTTATTTTTTAATCTTTTTAAATGTATTCTTCAAAATTATAAATGGATTTAGAGGCGGAATAAATACAAATTGCGATTCAGATGTGAATCGATTCTTTATAGCACTCTTAGAACCCAGATACGCTAACACAGTGGTTCTTAACCTGGGTTCGATCGAACCCTAGTGGTTCAGTGAGTCGGCCTCGGGTGTTCGGCGGAGCCTCCGCCGCGGAGGTCAAGACACACCTGACTCATCGTGTAAATAAAAACTTATCCCTATCGACGTATTATGGATACCCCCAAACAATGTTCCCTCTAATTTTCCATATGCGTGACCAAACGTAAAAACTCCTTGAGCATTCAGTGGAGCACATGTGAGCGACGTCAGACGTGCACATGCACTGTGGCCACACTAGCAGCACACCTGTCCCAAACTTGACTAAATAACAAGTTAAATGTTTTATTAGTATAATCAAATGACAGCAGTCATTTCCATGATATTATTTTCTAATATAAATATTTTGGCCCACTTACAATGACAATAACAACAAATATTGTTTTTCATGAGCTGTGTACTAGTATTGTATGTCTGGGTGGGGTTCTTGCTTTGGAAATAATTTGTACCCCTTTCAGATATCGCATTTAGTTCCCACTAAAACATTCACATGTTGCACAATGAGATGTAAACATGGGATCATGTGTACATTCCTGTAACTTTCTGTTTGTAAAATATATCTTTATTTGTATTTCTTTAAAATAATAACATTTCATGATTAATATCTATAAATTAAGATTAAATTAAAGAATTTGTATTTATTTGTTTTCACTAAAGAAGGGTTCGGTGAATGCGCATATGAAACTGGTGGGGTTCGGTACCTCCAACAAGGTTAAGAACCACTGCGCTAACACAATAGCATGCAGACATACAAGAGGAAACACAGATAGCACTTGAAATTATCCAGCGCCGTTACACTGACAACGTTGGACATAAGAAGCCTCCTGATTTACAGCCAGGGACAAGCGTGTCTCCTGGTTGTCAGTTTAAGAGCAAGTGAAATATATTTGACATATGTTTGGTGCATGTTTAGGCGATGCCATCTGGGCGTATTGGGTGAGGATGAATGCCGACTGGCAGCATAAACCCAATATGCAGAGATGGCAGGCGACGTGCAGGTACAAAGTCATTTTATTAGGGAAAACCGATGGCGCACCAGTTTGCGGGAGATAGTTTGCTGAAGACGCTGGACATAAGAAGCCTCCTGATTGAAAACCAGACACAGGTGTGTATCCTGATTCTCAATCAGGAGCCAATGAGGGGTTGAGGTGGCTGAGAATAGAGGCAAACAGGAAATGGAACATAAAAAAAACAGTCATAATAAAGGATCATGGAACAATATAAATAGGGCTGTCAAATTATTAAAAATATTGAATTGAGATTAATCGCATTGTTCATCGTTAACTTAAAATTAATCGCAAATAGATATAATTTTTCATCATTAATAAATGTACCCCAAACGGATAATTTTCAAGTTTTAACACCATGATTGGACAACTAATTTGCTTTAATGAAATGTGTTTTAAACTTCTTTAGACAGCTCAACACAAAAAGGACGTTTAATGATTTTTTTTATTTTTTAAATGCCTGCTGTGTGTTGTTGTCTTGCCAGATTTTGTATTTTGTAGAAATACAGAATTTGTATTCCTGCTGTAGAAGCACTTGCAGTCAGAGGAGCTACACCTTGTTTAGATACCAGTTTCATACGTTAATAGCTCACAATTTGAATTGTTACAATCATTGTTTGATCATCAAAGATGTTTTTGCAATGTAATCTGTTATATTTCCACCTGAATAAATGCTTCTGATATTCTGTTGTTTCAAGTTAATGGTCTTCATATCTCTGCATGACAATATCTTAACCTTCTCTATTTATTTCAGCCAGCCAGAAAAATACCCTGTCCCCACCCTCATATTCCTCAACTGATATACTAGCATTTATTTAGGTGCAAATATCAAAGAATAAAGTTACAAAACAACTTTGACAAAACATGATCCTAATGTAAGACACTTTTATGTTTTCATGTAGTTAAACTTATCGTAGCGTTTTTATTTTAAAGCCGGAAAAGTGTGATTGGTTTGAGAAGGTTTGATGTTTGAAGTCGGACCTGACGTCCTTTTGACTTCCTGCCGACCGTGTTTCATTTATGTTGTGCTTTTAAGTCTTCTTACTTACTAAAAATCAGTCACAGTAACAATCTAAACCAGGGGTCCCCAAACTTTTTGACTCGGGGGCCGCATTGGGTTAAAATAATTTTTATGTATGTATATATATATATATATGTGAGCGTGATGATGTCACGTTATCGATGGGAAAATGCATTTTTAGACAATATGATTTTCCTGAGCGGCTAGGAGACACAGAGAGTAGTGGTAGAAAATGGATTAGAAAGGACAGATTTAAAAAAATAATAATACAAAAAAATAAATAAATAAAAATGTTATCTTGGGACTTCCCGCGGGCCGGATTTTGGACGCTGGTGGGTCGGATCCGGCCCACGGGCCGTAGTTCGGGGACCCCTGATCTAAACGTTATGTTATCACTGTACCTTAACCGTAATCCAGACAAGGAAGTGAAGCACCACCCACCTCAGAACGTCGCGCACAGCAGGCGTTTGCTGCAGTGATGTCTCACGGCAAAAAAAATAGCCCCTTCTTGTCGGGAGAAGAACTTGCCATGCCATGCCCTTTTCTTTGTCAATTTCTGCTCGCTTTTTTTCCCGCTTGTGGCTCATCAGTAACCGGTGAACCGCGTTTCAAGTTTCAAGGGTCAAAAGGACACGTGTGCGTTAATTGCGCATGAAAAAAACGAGTGACGTTATTGAAACTTATAGTCAACGCATTATTATCGTGTTAACTTTGACAGCCCTAATTAAAATGTAAAGTTTGCAGGCACAAAAAAAACCATCCTTTTGTGTTTTCTGTCGGCTATTAGAATAATGGATTCCACATTGAGAGCATTGACAGTCAGTCGTGTGGGATTGTGCGTGTGCGCATCCACAACTCCGACACCTCACACTGATAGACTCCATTGAGTTCACTCTCCATCCATTCAGCCGGCTCCGTCATCATGCATCTTCCTGCCGTCCACTCTGCATGTGTGTGCGTGTCGGAGGCACGGTTATGCCAACCACACAACAGCAGCGGCGGCAGCAGCAGCAGCCGCCTGTGGAAACAAAGGTAGGTTGATTTATAGCCCCGCACTGAGAGCATAAATCACACCTGCAGCGCTGCGCCTTTAAACGCCCCGCGTCCTGACAGCATTTACCTTTTATAAATGATTGGGCCGCACCTCCCATAGAGCCTGAGACCACAAAGCTCACTCATTCCGCGTCTGACTCTTCCTTTGTTTCACCTCTCCCTCCCTCCAGTCTCATTTCAATATTCTCCGGCTATATCTCCCCCCCACCCTCCGCCCGTCATCGCTCCGCTTCAGCCGTCTCGGTCTTCTCACCTCAACCTAATCGCTCCGTATCGTGGCGTCCCTTCCTGTTGGCGGGGGGCATGATGGGATGCTCCTGGCGCCGCCTCGCTCCACGCTCACCCAACGTCCAACTTTGTTAGGGGATAAATAAACTAAAGCTGCTTAAAAGGAGCCAGCGCCGCATCGAAAATGAATGTGTCAGTCTCGGCCCCTATCTGCCTTCCTCATGGCCACTTTTGTGACAAACATAAGGGGGGAGGTGGGGAGGCGTACGATAAATAGTGCACGCACACACACACGTATAAAACCACACCTGTGCATCATTGAGGGAGTGTGCAGCAGCCTCAGCTGCAGAGTGTGGCTAAAGATAAAGGTGACGTCTTGAGGCCATTACTTATCCAGCACAGCGGAAAAAAGGTTTGCTGATATTATACCTGCCGTCCCCGCATAATAGCTCCGGGTTGGGGCGCGGGGGGGGCACAAACACACACACAAAAATACCCACTATAAACGAGGTGCACAGGACAAGCCCGCATTAATCCCGGCCCGGGCCAATTTATGCACATATCCACACACACGCTTGCTCGTCTGACTGAGTTAAAGCAGATGAAAGAGCTGCTGAATGAGATGTGACTGGACAGTTTTGCAACGAGACGCCGGTACCACATACTTGCCAACCTTGAGACCTCTGAACTCGGGAGATTCGGGGGGTGGGCGGGGTTAAGGGGGAGGTATATATTTATAGCTAGAATTCACTGAATTTAAAGTATTTCTTATATATATATCGGTGACGTGCGGTGAAGTTCATGACTGGTGAGGCACTGACTTCATCCCAGTCAGATTTACAAACATATGAACCCTAAAGAGTATCTTATTCACCATTTGATTGGCAGCCGTTAACGGGTTATGTTTAAAAGCTCATACCAGCATTCTTCCCTGCTTGGCACTCAGCATCAAGGGTTGGAATTGGGGGTTAAATCACCAAAAAGTATTCCCGGGTGCGGCGCCGCTGCTGCCCACTGCTCCCCTCACCTCCCAGGGGGTGATCAAGGGATGGGTCAAATGCAGAGGACACATTTCCCCACACCTAGTGTGTGTGACAATCATTGGTACTTTAACTTAACTTTAACTTAACACATACAAACTGTAGCACACAAAAAAGCACATTCAATAAAAAAAAAAACGTTATTATGGTCTTACCTTTACTTATAAGTGCGGGAACAGTGGTGTTCGTGTTGGAGGAGTTGTGAATGAATGAAGTATGAAATCCGTGCTGCAGTCTGCAGGTGTACCTAATGTTGTGTCCCTGTTCACGGCTCCTCCGGCGCGAGCATTATTGTTTTTGCACTTTTTGGCTTCTTGTTAAGTGACTTTTTTTGGGTGGATTCTGTCTTGCACGTGGAGGGTTTGGGTGTGGGCTTTGTTTAGTGTGGCGCTCCCGTCAAGGGTGCATTCTACGGCTTCACATCTTCTACGGCGGGAGTGCTTTAACCAGCACAAGGAGGCGGGATTACTGCGAGCCTCCCACAGTGCGTCTTCGCAGCAGTTTTATGATTGCTCAGCACAAGAAATATTACACACATACAGTTGTTGACAAAATACACTGTACATTATATACCTCAGCTAACTAAACTATGGAAATGTACAATATAATTCATATAGCAATACTGTCTCACTGCACAGCAGGCCAGCAGTTAGCCGAGTCCGCAATCCATGTTGAGGCACAACTGAGTGACGTGTCTCAACTGGCTGCTGATCACCGCACCGTCTCTTCTCAGTATTTGAACGGCAAATGTGAAAATTCAGCGATTTTGAATAAAAATAATCTAAAACTGGTGAAGTTAAATGGAAAATAACTTTATAGTATAATCACTGAATACATATAACAATTGTGTGTGTGTGCAGAAAACATCGCACAGGGCGATGTGATGCGTCTAGTGCAGTAGCCTTGGAGTAGTAGTACCTGTAGTTAGTGCATGCTGCATGCCGCTTTTGCTTGCTATGCTGCATGCTGCTTCTGCCTGATACTCATTGCTTTCAGCTAGTGCCGCCGGCTAGCCCTCTGTCTCAGAGGGCGAAAAGAGGAGCCGAGTGCATAAGCCTCCTCAGCCGGTACATAGCCTCTCCATTGTCAAGACTCGTACATGCCTCCTCGTGGCCACACACGGTAACTGGAACCTCGCGGTTCCAGGCTAAGTTGTACGGGATCTCGGAGCAGCAGGGGGCCCCAGAGACGGGGCATGCAGGCCCACCGGTGTGTGGACATGCCCTGGTGCCCAGTCAACCCCTGTCCCAGCTATGGGTAAATAACCCCAGCTATGGGCGAATAGTGAAAACCGCCTCAACGGTGGACCAGGCGGAAGATGGCGGCAGCGGAATGCACCACAACGGCTGGGAAGGCGGATGAAGGCTGCAGCAAAGACGGGTCCCCAGTCGTCTTGGTCTCCATGCCACTGGACCCTGGCCCGCTCAATGCCAAGGACTGTGTGGTGGCTGACCGTGCACCAGTCTCCCCACATTAAAAGATTCCACGCACAGGCGTCCTCCTACGGAGGACAGTCATACTCGTTTCGAGTGACCGCCGACGACGATAACAATTTAATTTTTTTTTTTTTCTTTTTACATTTTTTTTCTTTCCATGATGCCTCACTAGAGGCAGGTGAATCTTTGGGTGTCCCACGATTCGATTCAATATCGATTTTTGGGGTCACGATTCGATTCAAAATCTTTTTTTTTTTATTCAACACGATTCTCGATTCAAAAACGATTCTCTATTCATTCAATACATAGGATTTCAGCAGGATCTACCCCAGTCTATAAATGTAAAGGACAATGTTTTATCAACTGATTGCAATAATGTAAATTTGTTTTAACTATTAAATGAACCAAAAATATGACTTATTTTATTTTTGTGAAAATATTGGACACAGTGTGTTGTCAAGCTTATGAGATGAGATGCAAGTGTAAGCCACTGTGACACTATTGTTCTTTTTTTTTTTTATAAATGTCTAATGATAATGTCAATGAGGGATTTTTAATCACTGCTATGTTGAAATTGTAACTAATATTGATACTGTTGTTGATAATAATCATTTTTGTTTGACTACTTTTGGTTTGTTCTGTGTCGTGTTTGTGTCTCCTCTCAACTGCTGTTTATTGCTGTTCTGAGTGTTGCTGGGTCGGGTTTGGTTTTGGAATTGGATTGCATTGTTATGGTATTGCTGTGTATTGTTTTGTTGGATTGATTAATTAAAAAATAACATTTTTAAAAAATAAATAAAAATTAAAAAATCGATTTAAAAAAAAATAAAATCGATTCTGAATCGCACAACGTGAGAATCGCGATTTGAATCGATTTTTTCCCACACCCCTAATATATATATATATATATATATATATATATATATATATATATATATATATATATATATATATATATATATATATATATATATATATATATATATATATATATATATATAGTACAGTAAACAGTAATGAAAACACAGTTGTTCTACTAACTGCACTGTACTTGCTGCTTACTTAAAAAAAACAAAAAACATTTACCTTTCACTAATTGAGTAGCTTTTGTTCTGCCATTTGGGTACTGGCTAGCGATCTCCGAATCCGGGAACATATCCTTCACGGATTTGTTGAAAACATCCGCAAATGAGAACGGAATGTTGCTTGCAAGGTGGCCTATAACACTGCGTTG
The DNA here is from genome assembly GCF_033978785.1 of Entelurus aequoreus. Classification (NCBI taxonomy): domain Eukaryota; kingdom Metazoa; phylum Chordata; class Actinopteri; order Syngnathiformes; family Syngnathidae; genus Entelurus; species Entelurus aequoreus. The sequence continues at coordinate 29,685,016 of NC_084733.1, forward strand.
CCGCCGCCTTGTGCTTCTCTGACCATTCATGAGTGACTATATCCATTCGGCCACCGTGTTACGGGTTATAGAGAAACCTATGGATAACGGAGACATATATAATAGTCTCCTTTTCAGGTGAGAGGACACTAAAGGCAGTGCCTTTAAGGCACGCCCCCAATATTGTTTGTCCGGCTGGAAATTTTGGATATTACAACTTGTCATAGTTTTGAAGCAATGCATGATGGGAATCCGGATGTTGTGTGTCAGTGTATTAACGTGCCGGCTGGAATAAACACACGCTGAGAAATAGCTCCGTGCCTGCCTACTTTATGGGTTACAGATAAACCTCTGGATAACGGAATATAATAGTCTCCTTTTCAGGTGAGAGACGACGCTAAAGGCAGCGCCTTTAATGCACGGCCCCAATATAGTTGTCCGGCTGGAAATCGGAAGATTTTCGGGAGAATGGTTGTCCCGGGAGATTTTCGGGAGAGGCACTGAAATTCGGGAGTCTCCCGGAAAATTCGGGAGGGTTGGCAAGTATGCGGTACCAGCAGAACAAAACCACAATATATTTCAAAAGTGCTGAAGAAAAAAACACCAGCGGGGACGTGACCAATGTGTTTTGTTTTCGAGACTGTGTGATTTTTGCGACTGCAGGTTGCCTTTGACGGTAAATATGCTGGTGAATATTGTTGTGTAAATTAAGCACAGAGCTATTGGAGCACTGTTGGATACATATTACACACAATACAGTGGACTAGTGGTTGGCTGCACAGTCAGAATATCAAGGGTTCGAATCTTTGTTTGGGCATCTCTGTGTAGAGTCTGTATTAGGGTTGTATGGTATACCGGTATTAGTATAGTACCGCGATACTAATGAATCATATTCGGTACTATACCGACTGTAAAAAGTACCGGTCCCGCACCCCCTGTCGTCGGCACATCCTGACATTGCTGGTTTACAAGCAGACGAGCATGTTCGGCGGCACGCAATCACGGAGTAATTACAAGCAGACACGGTGTGTAGACAGAAAAGGGAGAACGGGCGCATTTTGGCTTAAAAACTAACAATAAAGGTGAAGTTATAACACTGGAACACCCTCAGCAGGTGCATGTCTTTGGAGGTGGGAGGAAGCCGGAGTACCCGGAGGGAACCCACACAATCACGGGGAGAACATGCAAACTCCACACTGAAAGATCGGGGGCCACATGGAGAAAAATCTACTCCCAAGTTGGCCGGACTGGTAAAATCATGGCGCAAGAACCTAAAAATAAAGACAACTTTAGATTGTTTTCTTTGTTTAAAAATAGAGCAAGCACATTCTGAAAATGTACAAATCATAATGTTGTTGGGTTTTTTTTACACTTACATCTTTATTTGTCGTTATTAGACTTTCTGAATAAATTATGTAATAATACTGTATGTACTCCATCATCGGCGGTCACTCGAACGTGTATGACGATCCTCCTGGTAGGGGTGTATCCCTTTATGGAGGATGCCTGTGCGTGACTTTGTTTTACGTGGGAAGACTGGTGCACAGACAGTCACCACACGATCCTTGACAGAATCGGGTCAGGGTCCAGTGGCATGGAGTCCAAGACGACTGGGGACCCTTTTCTGCTGCAGCCTTCTTCCGCCATCGCAGCCGTTGTGGTAGTTCTTAAACCTACCGCCTTCCGCCTGCTCCACCGTTGAGGTCTTCACCGTATCCCTGGCTAGGGGACAGTCAGGTACTAGGCCTTTGCCAAGGGTCACCTGGGGTAACAGTAGTAAAGGGGTTAACCTCCTAGTGCCCCAAGACCCCATAAAGGAGCCTCCACTGCCGGATGCACTTTAACGTCATGCCCAGGACACAATATGTACTAACCCCTGTGCCACCGTGCTGCCCCTGAAGAAAGTCCATCCATCCATCCATTTTCTACCGCTTGTCCCGTTGAAAAAGGCACTACAATGGCAACCCGAGCAAAAATCTAAGTCATACCTATTGACTTCTGTTTACTATACTATAATAAATAATACAAATATATTTCGCATCATTGCCTTTGAAAACTGAATAAATGAATACAAATCTGATTCAAAGATTCATAAATTAAATGAAAATATGAGGCTTATGCAAAGTTGTGATTCTACGCCGACTTTTTACGTGCAAGTCGGATGAGGATGAAAGACAAAGAACATCAAGTGCGTTACAAATATATTATAATGTATCACTAAATATTTGCAGCAAATGCTCATTTTGAAAACATAAAAATTAATGACCACTTTTCAACAACTAAAATTAGAATGAAAAGATCTGCGGCATTCTGCTCACGTCCCTGACGGCGGAGTCCCATCAACGTAGAGCATGCAAAGTAGATTCATAGCATCCATGCATTAGCGCTCCATTTAGTCCCAATTCCATCTGTTAAATCATTACGCACTTGATCTTCTCCCTCTCGCGCGGGGGGTTCTCATACACTTCCAACTTTTCATGGCAGGGAATAAAAAAGAGGGACCCTGACAGACAAGATAAATGGAAACCCAGCCAGTTATTTCAGCTCCAGTTTGAATGTGACAGTTGTTCTTTGTGTTTGCGTTGGACACTCTACAGTGGAATGGAGAGATACCCTGCAAATGTGCGTTTTTCTGCTGCCAGCATGCTGCTTGTTCTACTGTAACTGAGCAGGATTGTGTGTGCGTGCGTGTGTGTGTGTGTGTGTGTGTGTGTGTGTGTGTGTGTGTGTGTGTGTGTGTGTGTGTGTGTGTGTGTGTGTGTGTGTGTGTGTGTGTGTGTGTGTGTGTGTGTGTGTGTGTGTGTGTGTGTGCCCATAAAATAAACACCAGAAGTCTAGCAGTGAATAAAGCTTTGCATATATCCTCAAGGTTTCTTTTTTTATTTGTATACAATAATATGTTGCCTTCAAGAGACAGTAAACGGCGATGCATTATGAATTAGCGACAACATGGATGGGGATTTATGTTGTTGGCGAAAAGAAGTGCTTATATAAATGTGTCTATTTTCAAAGAATAGCGGAATCGTGTTTAGGGTATCACAAAGTAGGTCTGGGGTGGGATAATTCCATCAATTGAATATAAATAAGGGCCATTCCACCTAAACTGGGGTGTCAAACTCGCATTTATGACAGTCCACTGAGGGCCGCATGTAACAGTCAATATATATTTGAATATAAACATATAATAGTATCGTTACACAATGTGCAGAGGATAACTTGCTTTGAAATTTTAAGACAATCAGATATTGAAGTGTTTATTTTTGACAACCAAACAAAATGCTTGGAAGATCTCGTTGCATGATCAGATCATGTTAAAGTGTAGAACATTTGCATTTTCATGCAGAACATTTTGATACATACATTTAGTGCTTCATTATTTCTAGCCTTTCGCAGGACGCATAAAAAGAGTTGGCGGGGCACGCAAATTGATTAAACAATGTGACAGACTCCAGGCCCACAGACCTTGAGTTTGACAAGTGTAACCAGAATATAGCCATCTGTCTCCTCAGACAATACAAATGTATAAATCATTGATAAAAAAAGTGTCTTTTTTTTTCTTTCTTTTTTTTACTAAACTTGTTAGACCACTTGTTATTCTGATCTTGCATATTTTTTTAATAGATACAATTTATAAGGATTAGGGATGGGAATTAATAAAAATGTTCCAGATCCGATTCCACTTTCGATTCTGCTTAACTATTCGGTTCTATTATCAATTCTTATTTGGGGAAAAAAAAGATAACAAATAGATGGATTAGCATTAATGTTGTTTAGTTTAGAGCTGACATTGTTATGATCCGCTGCCCGGATCATAGTTTTACGTTTTCAAGTCACATGTGTTTTCAGCACCTTGTTTTGTTTCTGTTGCCATGACGGCAGATTATGCTCAGCTGCCTCTGGTTAGTGTTCGAGACGCTCACCTGTTGTCCGGGCACTAATCAGAGGGCTATTTAGTCTTCGCCCGGGCAGCACTCTGCCTGGCTTCCTAATTTGCTTTTACGCAACAGTTAACGACCACTTTTGATTCCTGCTAGCTTTCAGGCTATGCTATTTTGCTTGCTAGCTCCCACGCTAGTCGTTTTTTTGTTTTTTTCTCCTGTCTGATTTAGTTCTTGAAATAAATCATTTTCCTACCTGCAAGCTGTGTCCGAGCCCGTCTGCATCCTTGGGAGAACACCTCGCACCACAATGCGACCAGGTCGTTACAGTAGGAAGCCAGCAAGAAGTTCTCCCGCAACGAGCACGTCGGAGGAGATGGACGAAGGTGCGTGGATGGTGTTGCGAGCAATGGAGGCGGAGACTCTCCGCTATTCCCCCTCGGAGCGCCAGGACCTGATCTGGGGTCCTAACGGAAAGTTGGTCCCAATCCACTCCGTTTGGCCCGAGGACATCGCCACACCTCCGCACCACCGGACGCGTCAGCGAAGACGGAAGCCACCAAAGAGGTCTTCACTTCGCTGCCAAGACGCGCCACTCCCACAGACTCCTCCACCGGTACACAGCAAGCTACATTCAGCCCAACATTCCCCTCTTCAAAGGTCTGTTAATCTCATCAACTACCTTACCGAAGACTGTTATGACTGGCCTGTCAATCACTGGGACTGCAGCTATGACGTCATTCCGTCGGCACCCCCTGATGACACGCCGCTTGATGACGTTGTCCCGTCCATTTTGGATGACGTCATAGACAAAGATTTTTTTAGACATTATGTCAATTCTTCCTGCCAGCCATTTTCAAGTGACTTTAATTCTGCGATTAATCATTATCAGGACATTTTTTTAAGGACTAAATCTAGTCAGTCCCAGTCTCAAGTGGGGGGTGACAATAGACATTTTGGACAATTTAGAGGAGAGGATTCGGCCCTCCCCCTGACCTCCCTCCACCCACCCTTGAAGACGGTTCCAATCTGCAAGAAGCGCGTCTGGGATCCGCTTTTTGAGGGGGGGGCTAGTACTGGGAGCTGTGCGAGTGGGGTGGCACAACGGCGTGCTAAGCCGCAACCTCCTGCTCGGCCACCGCCACCTGTCCTTCGGCGGGCTAAGCCACAACCTCCTGCCCGTCCGCCACCACCGGTTTTTCGGCCTGCTAAGCCGCAACCGCCAGCTAGGCCACCTGCACCTAAGCTAGCGCCAAGGCTAAGGCTAGCACCAGCTCCACCACAGGTTCCAGTACCTGCACCTCGGCTGGTTCCCACACCAGTACCTGCACCTCGGCTGGTTCCCACACCAGTACCTGCACCTCGGCTGGTTCCCACACCAGTACCTGCACCTCGGCTGGTTCCCGCACCAGTACCTGCACCTCGGCTGGTTCCCGCACCAGTACCTGCTCCACGGCTGGTTCCCGCACCAGTACCTGCTCCACGGCTGGTTCCCGCACCAGTACCTGCACCACGACTGGTTCTCGCACCAGTACCTGCACCACGACTGGTTCTCGCACCAGTACCTGCACCACGGCTGGTTCTCGCACCAGCACCTGTACTACTACTGGTTCTCGCACCAGCACCGGCTGCCACGACAGCGACTCCGGCTGCCACGACAGCGACTCCGGCTGCCACGACAGCGACTCCGGCTGCCACGACAGCGACTCCTGCTGCCACGACAGCGACTCCTGCTGCCACGACAGCGACTCCTGCTGCCACGACAGCGACTCCTGCTGCCACGACAGCGACTCCGGCTGCCACGACAGCGACTCCGGCTGCCACGACAGCGACTCCGGCTGCCACGACAGCGACTCCGGCTGCCACGACAGCGACTCCGGCTGCCACGACAGTTACTCCGGCTGCCACGACAGCGACTCCTGCTGCCACGACAGCGACTCCTGCTGCCACGACAGCGACTCCGGCTGCCACGACAGCGACTCCGGCTGCCACGACAGCGACTCCGGCTGCCACGACAGCGACTCCGGCTGCCACGACAGCGACTCCGGCTGCCACGACAGCGACTCCGGCTGCCACGACAGCGACCCCGGCTGCCACGACAGCGACCCCTGCTGCCACGACAGCGACTCCTGATGCCACGACAGCGACGTCTGATGCCATGACAGCGACGTCGACTCCTCCGGCTGCCACGGCGACGTCGACACCTACCGCTTCCACGGCGACGTCTCAGTGACCTCGAGTGGTCCGGCGGCGCAAGCGGAAAGCAGGTCCCCGCATGCAGCCCTCGAGGACTCAGAGGCTGCTGAAATTCTGGCGCCACTCACGCCCACCTTCTCGACGGCCACGAATGTGGCCTTACCGTGGTCGCCCGCCTCGCCCGCCTCGCCCGCCTCGCCCGCCTCGCCCGCCTCGCCAGCGGCGGCGGCGGCGGCGTTCCATTCTCCGCCGCCACCTGACCCTTCCCCGGTGGATTCGGGGACACGTGGCCTGGCGACCCACCACCAAGTCACCCCCCCGCCCGCCCTTGACTCGTGAACTTTTTGCTTGTTTTTTTTTCGGGTTCCAGTTGTTTTTTTTGTTTTCAAGGGACAATCTGTCCTTTGAGGGGGGGGTACTGTTATGATCCGCTGCCCGGATCATAGTTTTACGTTTTCAAGTCACATGTGTTTTCAGCACCTTGTTTTGTTTCTGTTGCCATGACGGCAGATTATGCTCAGCTGCCTCTGGTTAGTGTTCGAGACGCTCACCTGTTGTCCGGGCACTAATCAGAGGGCTATTTAGTCTTCGCCCGGGCAGCACTCTGCCTGGCTTCCTAATTTGCTTTTACGCAACAGTTAACGACCACTTTTGATTCCTGCTAGCTTTCAGGCTATGCTATTTTGCTTGCTAGCTCCCACGCTAGTCGTTTTTTTGTTTTTTTCTCCTGTCTGATTTAGTTCTTGAAATAAATCATTTTCCTACCTGCAAGCTGTGTCCGAGCCCGTCTGCATCCTTGGGAGAACACCTCGCACCGCGATGCGACCAGGTCGTTACAGACATGACCTTACAAAGCCAACAGTGAGGTCTTAAAGGGGAACTGCACTTTTTTTGAAATGTTGCCTATAATTCACAATCATTATGAAAGACATGACGACGGATGTACTTTTTTTTAATGCATTCTAACTTGTAAATAAAAGTAAATAAAAGTCTGCTTACAGCGGACCCACTGGGCGCTCCTCTATTTTGCTCATAAAATCCAATAAATAACTACTGTATTTTTCGGAGTATAAGTCGCACCGGAGTATAAGTCGCACCTGCCGAAAATGCATGATAAAAAAAGGAAAAAAACATATATAAGTCTCACTGGAGTGTAAGTCGCATTTTTTGGGGAAATGTATTTGATAAAACCCAACACCAAGAATAGACATTTGAAAGGCAATTTAAAATAAATAAAGAATAGTGAACAACAGGCTGAATAAGTGTACGTTATATGATGCACAAATAACCAACTGAGAACGTGCCTGGTATGTTAACGTAACATATTATGGTAAGAGTCATTCAAATAACTATAACATATAGAACATGCTATATGTTTACCAAACAATCTGTCACTCCTAATCGCTAAATCCCATGAAATCTTATACATCTAGTCTCTTACGTGAATGAGCTAAATAATATTATTTGATATTTTACGGTAATGTGTTAATAATTTCACACATAAGTCGCTCCTGAGTATAAGTTGCACCCCCGGCCAAACTATGAAAAAAACTGCGACTTATAGTCCGAAAAATACGGTATTCAAAAAGCGCCAACAATAGTCCATTTATCTTTCAAATATTAGTGATATTGTTATTATAAGCGCTAACGCAGACAAACTATTTAAAGCAGCGCTGTGATAACTTCCGTGTGTCCCTATGTTTACATCCCCGAGTGGTCTGCATATCACCTGGACATGAGACATCGGAGGATTCATTCCGACAAGTTGGGACACTTTGGCAGCCATTTAGGACCCGAAACTGGCGAGGATGACACGAAAAGACGCTTGTTTGCTTTTGACCACAAATTTAGTGACTGCTCGCTGACATTCGTCTTTCCTGGCCGAGTGGTACTCTTCCCTGCCACGGTGAAAACTTGCGGCAGATCTAAACTGGAGCCATTACTGCCCGCCTCCAAACCAGTCAGAATATGTCTCCTCATGCTCATTTGAATGAGAAGGCATTCATTTCAATTTAACAGGTAATAGCGCAGACATTATAGACGGTATTAGTACCTGTTGTTTTTAGGTCAGATGACTGCTGCTGCCTGGGATGAGATCAGCGCGGTTGATAAACGCGACATTCATTGCATGCTGTATGTTCAAATGTTTCAGCATATTGCTCGTGTGTCCTCCTCTTGACGAAATAGCAACCTTAGAATTATCAAAAGTAGCACTGTTACTATCTTTTTTGGTAAAATGTCGGAAAACCTCAGTGCGCTTTTCTGCCCGATACATCATCCCCACCCGCAAAAATCGTTAAGAGAACCGCGAGACAAAATGGCAAGCGATTCCAAGGATTTGATACACTGGAAACCAGGTCTGAACAAGAACCGGTTTTCGATTCCCATCCCTAATGACGATCTATTAAAAATATCCTAAACACTGGAACAAGAATGTATTCGTAGACTTAGCCACAGAAATATAAAACAGTAGCTTAAATCCTTCAAAAAAATATCCATTTCCACAAGTGTTACACTAACTAAACTTAAAATGTTTATTTTGTTAAAAAACAAAATAGTTAAAATTTACATTTTAGTTATGTCCCTAGGTTTTCACTCAGTCCTGTTATCCTAACACATCATTTGGAATATTCCGCATGTCCAATGGTCACATGGGCAAAAAGGCCCATGTGACCTGTGTTTATCGTCAAAATGCTTGTAGCCTTATGTTTAATATACAGTAGTACCGCAACTCATGAGCTCAACTGGTTCCATGACCAAGCTCATATCTCAAATCTGCTTCACCCATTTAAACAAATTAAATCAGTTTAATTCATCGTTGTCCCATGTGAAGATATATACAGTATATATATATTAGGGTTGTGAATCGTTGGGTGTCCCACGATTCGATTCAATATCGATTCTTGGAGTCACGATTCGATTCAAAATCGATTTGTTTCGGTGCAACGCGATTCTCGATTCAAAAACGATATTTTCCCGATTCAAAACGATTCTTTATTCATTCAATACATAGGATTTCAGCAGGATCTACCCCAGTCTGCTGACATGCAAGCAGAGTAGTAGATTTTTGTAAAAAGCTTTTATAATTGTAAAGGACAATGTTTTATCAACTGATTGCAATAATGATAATGAATCTACCATTCATAAGTAAAATAATTGAGAAAGTTGTCCTCCAACAACTAAATCACTTCTTGGCTTCTACTGGCTGCCACAACAACTTCCAGTCAGGATTTCGACCTCTTCATAGCACAGAGACGGCCCTTCTTAAAGTTATAAATGACATCCGTCTAAACACAGACTCTGGCAAAACTTCAGTATTAATGCTTTTGGACCTCAGTGCTGCATTTGACACTGTCGACCACTCAATACTTTTGGACAGGTTGGAAAACTGGGTGGGGATCTCAGGCACAGTTTTAAGCTGGTTCAAGTCATATCTACAAGATAGGAACTATTTTGTTTCCATTGGTGATTTTGTATCAGAACCAACCAACGTAACGTGTGGAGTCCCCCAAGGTTCAATCTTGGGGCCGACTTTATTTAACATCTATATGCTCCCACTAGGACAAATCATGCAAAATAATAACATTGACCATCATTGCTATGCCGATGACACCCAAATCTATGTAGCGCTATCACCAAATGACTATCGCCCCATAGATCTTCTGTGCCAGTGCATTGAGCAAGTCAAACACTGGATGTGCCAAAATTTCCTACAACTAAATGAAGATAAAACTGAGATAATTGTTTTTGGTGCTAAAAAAGAAAGGTTTAAAGTCATCCAACACCTTCAATCACTGTCCCTGAAAACCTCAAATAAAGCCAGAAATCTTGTGGTTATTTTAGATTCTGATTTACATTTCGACAGTCACATCAAATCAGTAACAAAATCGGCCTACTATCACCTCAAAAATGTAAAAAGACTTAGAGGGCTCATGTCAGCTCAAGACTTAGAAAAACTTGTACATGCCTTTATTACCAGTAGGCTAGACTATTGTAATGGTCTCCTTGCAGGTCTTCCCAAAAAAACTGTCAGGCAGCTACAGCTTGTTCAGAACGCTGCTGCTAGAGTTCTAACAAAGACCAAAAAATGTGAGCACATTACACCAATTCTTAAATCCTTACATTGGCTCCCTGTACATCAGAGAATTGATTTCAAAATCCTCCTGCTCACATATAAATCACTACATGGTCTAGGGCCGAAGTATATCACTGATATGCTCCCACTATATACGCCCTCTAGATCACTAAGATCTTCTGAGACCAATCTGTTAGCGGTTCCAAGAGTAAACTCAAATCAAGGGAGATCATCATTCAGTCACTATGCAACACATAGCTGGAATAAACTTCCTGAAGATGTCAGACTCTCCCCAACTCTCACTACTTTTAAAACTAGACTGAAGACTTTTATGTTCACCTTAGCTTTCAGCTAAATCTTTTAATCTTTTAACTTTTAACGTCTGCACTGTTTTTATTTTTATTGTCTGCATTTTAATTTTGCTTTTATTTTCTTTCATTTCACTTTGTTGTCTGTGAAGCACTTTGAGTCTGCCTTGTGTATGAAAAGCGCTATACAAATAAAGTTGCCTTGCCTTGCCTTGCCTAATGTAAATTTGTTTTAACTATTAAATGAACCAAAAATATGACTTATTTTATCTTTGTGAAAATATTGGACACAGTGTGTTGTCAAGCTTATGAGATGCGATGCAAGTGTAAGCCACTGTGACACTATTGTTCTTTTTTTTTTTATATAAATGTCTAATGATAATGTCGATGAGGGATTTTTAATCACTGCTATGTTGAAATTGTAACTAATATTGATACTCGTGTTGATAATATTAATTTTTGTTTGACTACTTTTGGTTTGTTCTGTGTCGTGTTTGTGTCTCCTCTCAATTGCTGTTTATTGCTGTTCTGAGTGTTGCTGGGTCGGGTTTGGTTTTGGAATTGGATTGCATTGTTATGGTATTGCTGTGTATTGTTTTGTTGGATTGATTAATTAAAAACATT
>NC_084733.1:29701075-29821075 GCF_033978785.1 Entelurus aequoreus
CCAGAGCAGACGGGGGAGAACCCCATGTTGGTAACCCCAGGCCTTATACTTGCCCGGGAGGCCGCTCTTTTCGAGGGATGTCATCCAGGCTTCTGCTTGGCTAAGCATTTCTCTCACACTCAGGTCTGAGTGTTGAGGTCTGCCCTATACCACTTCCCCAAGCACTTCACAGGTTTCTCTTGGACAGTTGGGATGATGTTCTCCCTGATCTTGAAGCGAAACTGGTCCTGAACACGCCCTTTCTTCAGAACTAGGCTTCTGGACTGAAAAGTACAGTGCTTTTCCTTCAAAAATAAGGACATTTCAATGTGACCCCAAACTTTTGAACGGTAGTGTATATATATATATATATATATATATATATATATATATATATATATATATATATATATATATATATATATATATATATATATATATATATATATATATATATATATATATATATATATATGTGTGTGGGAAAAAAAATCACAAGTCTACTACATCTCTACAGGCCTGTTTCATGAGGGGTTCCCTCAATCATCTCCTAATATACATATATATATATATATATATATATATATATATACATATATATTCCTTGCGCATTAATTACTAACGATTTACCTGAGCGGCTAGGAGACACCGACAGTAACAACGGATAGAAAATGGATTAGAAAGGACAGATTTTAAAAAGTAATAATTAAAAAAAGAACCATTTGGTTTTTTTTGGTTTTTGTCTTTTATTTTATACCACCTTAACATTTGACAACCAAACAATTAAACAAGGAGACTCGGTAAAGAATCTGGGTATTATCTTCGACCCAACTCTCTCGTTTGAGTCACACATTAAGAGTGTTACTAAAACGGCCTTCTTTCATCTCCGTAATATCGCTAAAATTCGTTCCATCTTGTCCACTAGCGACGCTGAGATCATTATTCATGCGTTCGTTACGTCTCGTCTCGATTACTGTAACGTATTATTTTCGGGCCTCCCTATGTCTAGCATTAAAAGATTACAGTTGGTACAAAATGCGGCTGCAAGGCTTTTGACAAAAACAAGAAAGTTTGATCATATTACGCCTATACTGGCTCACTTGCACTGGCTTCCTGTGCACTTAAGATGCGACTTTAAGGTTTTACTACTTACGTATAAAATATTACACGGTTTAGCTCCAGCCTATCTCGCCGATTGTATTGTACCATATGTCCCGACAAGAAATCTGCGTTCAAAGAACTCCGGCTTATTAGTGATTCCCAGAGCCAAAAAAAAGTCTGCGGGCTATAGAGCGTTTTCTATTCGGGCTCCAGTACTCTGGAATGCCCTCCCGGTAACAGTTAGAGATGCTACCTCAGTAGAAGCATTTAAGTCCCATCTTAAAACTCATTTGTATAATCTAGCCTTTAAATAGACCCCCCCTTTTTTAGACCAGTTGATCTGCCGTTTCTTTTCTTCTCTCCTCTTCTCCCCTGTCCCTTGCGAGGGGGAGTTGCATAGGTCCGGTGGCCATGGATGAAGTGCTGGCTGTCCAGAGCCGGGACCCCGGGTGGACCACTAGCCTGTGCATCGGTTGGGGACATCTCTGCGCTGCTGACCCGTCTCCGCTCGGGATGGTTTCCTGTTGGCCCCGCTGTGGACTGGACTCCCGCTGATGTGTTGGATCCACTGTGGACTGGACTTTCACAATGTTATGTCAGACCCACTCGACATCCGTTGCTTTCGGTCTCCCCTAGAGGGGGGGGGTTACCCACATATGCGGTCCTCTCCAAGGTTTCTCATAGTCATTCACCGACGTCCCACTGGGGTGAGTTTTTCCTTGCCCGTATGTGGGCTCTGTACCGAGGATGTCGTTGTGGCTTGTACAGCCCTTTGAGACACTTGTGATTTAGGGCTATATAAATAAACATTGATTGATTGATTGATTTTAGGACTTCCCGTGGGCCGGATTATGGACGCTGGCGGGCCGGATCTGGGCCGTAGTTTGGGGACCCCTGGTATTCGTTATTGACGATTAACTACTGCTTCTAGAAGCGAGTATATACGAAGGAAGAATGAGACGTTGGAGCAGACGGAATCCGAGAGAGTGAGGTGAAAGTGAATCAAAGTTGCAAAATGTGGCTCTTGAAGCCGAGCTATTTTGACATAAATGGAGTGCTTACCCATAATTAACCGGGAAAAAAAACGTCCTTGGCCAGCTGGACTAAACGAACAACTGTCCGTCGAGTGAGTAACTTTAATATCGATCATGATCCACGCAGCACGTCGTGCGTGTTAATAAAACTAGAGTAAATACGCTGCCTGGCTCGCTGTGTACTCACTTCAGTGAAATACTGCAGCATCGCTTGAATGTTTGTATGAAGGTGACGCCTGTTTACAATGTCTTTCCTCCTGAAGCATCCTCCTCTTCCTCCTCCATAGCGCGTATATACGTTCTGTGGCTCAACATCACGAGGGAGAGAAATATATAAATAAATATAAACACAAGCTCGTGTTTTCTCCCCCCCCCCTTCCCCGCCCCTCCTCCTTCTCCTCCCTCCTGGCCCCTACACTGAGAAGTAATGAGGGGCTACCTGTAATTACAAGCAGCTGCTGTCTTCCCTGACGAACGCTAATTGCCAATAATGATTTTGGAGAGCTGTAAAAATTCACCGGCTGACGCTTTTCTCCTTTTTCCGCTTGTCCCCTTGCCCGAGACAAGGGAAAGGAGCCTTTTTTTTTTTGGTGTGGCAGTAAGAAGTGCAATGAGTTCATTTCTGTTGCTGACATATCAGAAGACATCTAACGGCGATCCCTCCCCATTCTCGCCTGTTTGCCGTCTTCTTCACGGGCTGATAGCGGCTTTATTAGCGGCACAATGCGCAGGTGGAGGTTTTAAAGGTCCCGTGTGAGCGCAGGAAGGAAGCGGTGGGGAGCGGAGCGAGGAAGACTTGGGTGAATGGCTGAGGTGACAAATAAGCCACGTGCATAATTAAAAGACAACGAGGCCGCTAATTAATGAATGCTTATGTTTGGCAGTGCGTTGTAATGGAAGAGGCGTCGGCGTGCGAGAGAGTCTGCGCCGAGACAAATTGAATTAGGCCGGAAAATAAAACGGAGCGGACGACTCACGCAACTTGCATTATGCGAGCTGTCACACTTGGTTTTTGTCACATGGAATACCTTGGATGCATTAAGATGCATGTTTAATTGCTTTTGCCTCCATTAGGACCAGGGGTCTCAAACTCCATTTACCCGAGCGGTGCTGGGCCTTAAGTGATAAAAAAAATAAAAAAAATGTATTATTGTGGGGCTCTTGGATTTACCAAGAGATGGTCAGAAAATTGTCCACTTGCTCACAGGAAGGTGTTCGTTATGAGGGAAAGCAGTAGCAATGAGTCATTACTTAAAGGCCTACTGAAAGCCACTACTACCGACCACGCAGTCTGATAGTTTATATATCAATGATGAAATCTTAACATTGCAACACATGCCAATACGGCCGGGTTAACTTATAAAGTGCAATTTTAAATTTCCCGCTAAACTTCCGGTTCGAAACGCCTCTGAGGGTTGACGTATGCGCGTGACGTCAATCATTGAAACGGAAGTATTCGGACACCATTGAAGCCAATACGAAATAGCTCTGTTTTCATCTCATTATTCCACAGTATTCTGGACATCTGTGTTGGTGAATCTGTTGCAATTTGTTCATTGCATTATGGAGAAAGAAGCTGAGCAAGCAAAGAAGAAAGTTGTCGGTGCGAAGTGTCTATTTTGCGAGGGAAGTCAGCAACAACACGTACACAGCCGGCGCTTCTTTGTTTACATTCCCGAAAGATGCAGTCAAGATGGAAGAACTCGGACAACAGAGACTCTTACCAGGAGGACTTTGATTTGGATACACAGTTGCGATAACGTGAGTACACAGCTGCGCTTCTAAACATTTGATCGCTTGCTATAACTAGCTCGAGCTAGTAGCTAGGAGCTAGCATTAGGATTAATTTGTGGCATATTAAATATAAGCCTGGTTGTGTTGTGGCTAATAGAGTATATATAAGTCTTGTGTTTATTTACTGTTGTAGTCATTCCCAGCTGAATATCAGGTCCCACCCGCGCGCTTCCAAACATTTGATTGCTTGCCAGTACGTGCGTGTCATGTACGTAACTTTGATTAAATATATAAGCTTTATGAACCTTGGGTTAGGTGAACGGTTGTTTGGGCTGAGTGACTGTGTGTGTTGTGCAGGTGTTTGAATATATTGGCGGGTTATATATACGGGATCCCGTCCATATTACCCGCTCGAGCTATAACTAGCTCGAGCTAGTAGCTAGGAGCTAGCATAACAAACACCTAGGTGTTTTTATGCGGGATTAATTGGTGGCATATTAAATATAAGCCTGGTTGTGTTGTGGCTAATAGAGTATATATATGTCTTGTGTTTATTTACTGTTGTAGTCATTTCCAGCTGAATATCAGGTCACCCCCGGCTCTCACAGCATCTTCCACTCCCCACTAGTCCTTCACTTGCACTTTCCTCATTTAAAAATATTTCATCCTCGCTCAAATTAATGGGGAAATCGTCGCTTTCTCGGTCCGAATCTCTCTCACTTCATGCGGCCATCATTGTAAACAATAGGGAACTTTGCGTATATGTTCAATTGACTACGTCACGCTACTTCCGGTAGGGGCAAGCCTTTTTTTTTATCAGATACCAAAAGTTGCGATCTTTTTCGTCGTTGTTCTATACTAAATCCTTTCAGCAAAAATATGGCAATATCGCGAAATGATCAAGTATGACACATAGAATAGATCTGCTATCCCCGTTTAAATAAAAAAAATTCATTTCAGTAGGCCTTTAACACAAGACTGACTCACGGTATCATGAAAGTATACACCCCACATTTAGCAAACGGAAACTCAAGGTCAAGGTCAAGGTTTCTTTAATGGTAAAATAGTCGTGCAGACATTTGTATTTCAGATTTAAGGCAGAATGAAACAAGCAAACACAAATCATATGAAACATAAAAACATTAACAACTACAATGGATCACCAGTATACAGGCACTAGTGTTGTCCCGGAAAAAAAATATTTCGATACTTTTCGGTACTTTTCTAAATAATGGGGACCACAAAAAAATCGCATTATTGGCTATATTTGAACAAAAAATCTTAAGGTGCATAAAACATATGTTTCTTATTGCAAGTTTGTCCTTAAATAAAATAGTGAACACACAAGACAACTTGTCTTTTATTAGTAAGTAAGCAAACAAAGGCTCCTAATTTAGCTGCTGACATACGCAGTAACATATTGTGTCATTTTCCATTCTATTATCTCGTCAAAATTATTAAGGACAAGTGGTAGAAAATGAATTATTAATCTACCTGTTCATTTACTGTTAATATCTGCTTACTTTCTCTTTTAACATGTTCTATCTACACTTCGTTAAAATGTAATAATCACTTATTCTTCTGTCTTTTGGATGCTTTACATTCGTTTTGGATGATACCACAAATTTGGGTATCAATCCGATATTAAGTCGTTACAGGATTACAGATCCCACATCAGGGAAAGAAAAAACTCCACCCAATGGGATACAATGGGTTGTAAAGGTGAAGTTATAACACTGAAACGCCCTCAGGAAGAAGTGCTTTAAGACATGGCTAGCTAGCTAGCAGCGAACATCCATCCGCAGTCGGCAGTGTTTTAGCTACTTCTAAATCACTAATCCTCGCCTCCAAGGCGACAAATAAAGTAAGTTTCTTACAAGTATCATCCCTGCAGGACGAGGAATAGCTAAACATGCTTCACTACACACCGTAAGAGGATACAATAGCTCACCGGCGTCACCGCTAACAAAAGCTAGCGTGCTTGAATGTAAACCTATGCCATGGGTGGATCTACACCTGACATCCACTGTAATGATACCAAGTACAAAACCGTATCTAGTCGATACTACTATGATTACGTTGATATTGTTTATCATCACAAAATATTGTTTTCCTTTTTTAAATTCATATTATATATATGACCAATGTGTGATCCTGTAACTACTTGGTATCAAATCGATACCTACATTTATGGTATCATCCAAAACTAATGTAAAGCATCCAAACAACAGAAGAATAAGTGATTACTACATTTTAACAGAAGTGTATGTAGAACATGTTAAAACGGAAAATAACCAGTAATAACAGTAAATGAACAAGTGACTTAATAATTATTTTTTTTTACAGCTTGTCCCTCATAATTTTGACAAAAAAATAGAATAATAAATGACACAATATGTTACTTCATATGTCAGCAGACAAATTAGGAGCCTTTGTTTGCTTACTTACTAATAAAAGACAAGTTGTCTAGTATGTTCACTATTTTATTTAAGGACAAACTTGCAATAAGAAACATATGTTCAATGTATCAGTTAAAATAAAGCCAATAATGCAATTTTTTTGTGGTCCCCTTTATTTAGAAAAGTATCAAAAAGTATC
Source organism: Entelurus aequoreus (assembly GCF_033978785.1). NCBI lineage: Eukaryota > Metazoa > Chordata > Actinopteri > Syngnathiformes > Syngnathidae > Entelurus > Entelurus aequoreus. The sequence goes on from NC_084733.1 coordinate 29,707,522, forward strand.
GAAATACATTTTGGTACGTTAGGTCAATATTGGTATCGGGACAACCCTAGGGGTCACCAAATATGGTCCGACCCACGCACTGCGAGTGTGAGACCTCAGATTAAGATCAAGAAGTTCTCACTTTGAAACAGAAAGCAAGAAATGCTCTTAGCTTCCTTGCTTTTCATCTTTATCTCCACTGGCGTTGACATCTTGTCCTAAAGATAACGCAATAACACACAGTGAACAAACACACTGATAGAGCTGCAACGCTGAATAAAGTCCATACATGAAAGCCTTTTTCTGAGTAGACAAAACCCTCCCAGCCCCAAAACATAAAAGTGTTGAAAGAGTATTTCACAACCTTTATAGTAACTCCCTGAGAAATTGCCGCCAGCAAAAAAAAATAAAGTGTATTTTCTACTGAACAATAAAAGTAATGACACGTTATTTGAAATGTCCCTTGTTCATTAATTGTATAAAATATTACTGCAAAATTAAAGAAAAATATTGTTTTTTGTTTGTTTTTGTTTTCAATGAAGCATTACATGTTCATAGAAGATGCAACACTTTTTGTCTGTTTGGATCTGGTTGAAACATTTATGGGTGCAGGACAGGAGTTAATAAGTAGGTTTTTTTTATCTCTTCATTAGTCTCTTCAACCAGCATGCAGTTGAAACTCTAAAAATGTGAAACTCATGCAAATGTATGCATTTGTTTGTTTAGGTGAAGCTAATATATGACATCAGTTCATAACATGCATATTTCAAGCCTTCTTTTGATACAATTTTGATGATTATGGTTTACAGCTTATAAAAACCTCAAATTGAAAATCTCAGAAAATGCGGGGTTATCAAAAACTGAAGCCATGATTTTCACAATTATAACAAAGACTTGATATATTTCACTAAGAATGTAACGAGTTTGTATCAAATATTAGTTTCACAACTGAAGTTGAACTGCTGACATGAATGAACTTTTGCATGGTTTTCACATTTTTGGAGTTTCACCTCATTCAAAGTGGCGATTTTAAGACTAAATTCAGACTCTTTTCATTCACCAGAAATGAAATCCACAAGTTGGTTAAAAAATATATATGTATGTATAATATCCCATGCATCAAACTGATCATCCTGCTGCGGCTGACTTCAGTAGGGCAGCCTGGGGCTGGCCCCGCCGTAATCTGTCGGGAGAGGATTGGCCTTGTAGGGACCCGGTTGCTTGTGGGGTGGGGCAGTCTTCCTGTCTGGCTGCGGGGAGTCTCTGGGCCCCTCGGGGCTGGGCGTCCCGTCTTTCTCCCCACATGAAGTGTGGCCTTTCGCTGGCTTGGGGGCTGGTTGTCTCCTGCTTCTCCCGTGCCTTGTCCTCGGCTGGGCACGTCTGTCTACGACCTGTCGCTGGCCTGCCCGGCGGCACAGTGGACCCGGTTCTGGGGGTCTTGTCTGTGCCTGGTCTTCCTGCGTGGCACCAGTGGTCCCTTGTACCCTGGGTGCTGCACCTGCTATTTTGGGTTGGGCTTTCTGGGTGGCTGGGGCCGTACTTTGGTCACCGCACATACTGAAAGACAAATATATTGTATATGCAAACATACACACTTACATACGCCCATACACACATTACGCACATATAGGTACTTACTTCAGGCCAAGAGGAAACACATAAAAAGGTGAGATAAAGTGTTATTTTCATATCATTTAATATAATAATTTTCATATAATTGTGGACAGCTAGACGTGACGGATGTAAACAGATGCCACAACACCGGCGGAAGTATATTACCCGACAGGACAGTGTTGCCAAATGGGAAACAAATGATTTGCATGCATGTCATAGTTTGGCCAAGTTTAAAATACATTTTCAATGATAATAATGTTAGTAAATAAAAAACTAAAGCCTTGGTGGTACATTACATGGGACATGTAAGTGTCAAAAAGACAGTAAAAAAGAGGTTTGTAGGTGAATAAATCTAAAGGTAAAATATAGTGTAGAAATTCATTCAATTGAAGGATGTGTGGTCTTGATTTTTTTTTTAATTACTTTGCGCTAATAAAAAAATGTCCTCTTAATTTTCTCTAAGTGTGCTCACATTCCTGGTAATTACAAGGCTTATAGTTCTATTTCTGCTCAACACCGACATCTATTTAATAATACCACTTTAACATTTGACAACCAAACAATTACACAAGCCGACTCGGTAAAGAATCTGGGTATTATTTTCGACCCAACTCTCTCGTTTGAGTCACACATTAAGAGTGTTACTAAAACGGCCTCCTTTCATCTCCGTAATATCGCTAAAATTCGTTCCATTTTGTCCACTAGCGACGCTGAGATCATTATTCATGCGTTCGTTACGTCTCGTCTCGATTACTGTAACATATTATTTTCGGGTCTCCCTATGTCTAGCATTAAAAGATTACAGTTGGTACAAAATGCGGCTGCTAGACTTTTGACAAGAACAAGAAAGTTTGATCATATTACGCCTATACTGGCTCACCTGCACTGGCTTCCTGTGCACTTAAGATGTGACTTTAAGGTTTTACTACTTACGTATAAAATACTACACGGTCTAGCTCCAGCCTATCTTGCTGACTGTATTGTACCATATGTCCCGCCAAGAAATCTGTGTTCAAAGAACTCCGGCTTATTAGTGATTCCCAGAGCCCAAAAAAAGTCTGCGGGCTATAGAGCGTTTTCTGTTCGGGCTCCAGTACTCTGGAATGCCCTCCCGGTAACAGTTAGAGATGCTACCTCAGTAGAAGCATTTAAGTCCCATCTTAAAACTCATTTGTATACTCTAGCCTTTAAATAGACCCCCCTTTTTTAGACAAGTTGATCTGCTGTTTTCTTTTCTCCTTTGCCCCCTCGCCGGGTTATTCCGGTTCCGGTGACCATGGATGAGATGCTGGCTGTCCAGAGTTGGGACCCGGGGTGGACCGCTCGCCTGTGCATCGGTTGGGGACGTCTCTGCGCTACTGACCTGTCTCCGCTCGAGATGGTCTCCTGCTGGCCCCACTATGGACTGGACTCTCACTGTTATGTGGATCCACTAGGGATTGTACTTAGAGGGGGGGTTACCCACATATGCGGTCCCCTCCAAGGTTTCTCATAGTCATTCACATCGACTTCCCTTGTGTGGGCTCTGTGCAGAGGATGTCGTTGTGGCTTGTGCAGCCCTTTGAGACTTTTGTGATTTAGGGCTATATAAATAAACATTGATTGATTGATATTTATTTTGATAGGAATGTATTGACAATCCATCATTATAAAATGGTAAGAGCACTTTTTAAAATGTTGCTTAAAATTCACAATCCTTAAAAAGACAAGAATATATATATTTTTAATGCAATTTTAACTTGTCCCTCACAAAGTCTGCATGAGTTGTAGTCAGTATTGTAGTGGAAGGGTATGCTTAAAATTAGTAAAATAATAATATATTACAAAACCCAAAACCAGTGAATTTGGCACGTTGTGTAAATCGAAATGGAATACAATGATTTGCAAATCATTTCCAACTTATATTCAATTGAATAGACTGCAAAGACAAGATACTTAACGTTCGAACCGGAAAACTTTGTTATTTTTAGCAATTATTAGCTCATTTGGAATTTGATGCCTGCAACATGTTTCAAAAAAGCTGATACAGGTGGCAAAAAATACTGAAAAAGTTGAGGAATGCTCATCAAATGTGTGGCGCATAGACTGTTGAACAACTTAAGCTGTACATCAAGCAAGAATGGGAAAGAATTCCACCTGAAAAGCTTCAAAAATCGGTCTCCTCAGTTCCCAAATGTTTACTGAGTGTTGTTAAAAGGAAAGGCCATGTAACACAGTGGTAAAAATGCCCGTGTGCCAACTTTTTTGCAATGTGTTGCTGCCATTAAATTTTGAGTTAATGATTATTTGCAAAAAAATATAAGTTTCTCAGTTCGAACATTAAATATCTCGTCTTTGCAGTCTATTCAATTAAATATGATGTATTATGTTATGTATTATTCCTATGTACTGCTTTTATATTTGCAGTATTATATTGTATGTATTAATACTTTGAAATGTTTTATACTTTAATGTTATCCTGTAAAGCGCCTTTGAGTACCGTGAAAAGCGCTATACCAAATATAATGTATTATTATTAATATTATTATTATAAGATGAAAAGGATTTGCGAATCATTGTATTCTGTTTTTATTTACGAATTACACAACATGCCAATTTCACTGGTTTTGGGTTTTTGTACATGTTATCATAATTGGGCCCATTGCTACATTATATCTATATATATACCGTAATTTCCGGACTATAAGCCGCTACTTTTTCCCCTCGTTCTGGTCCCTGCGGCTTATACAAGGGTGCGGCTTATTTACGGCCTGTTCTTCTCCGACACCGACGAAGAGGATTTCGGTGGTTTTAGTACGCAGGAGGAAGACGATGACACAATGATTAAAGACTGACTTTTCATATACCGGTAGGCTGGTTATTTTGACAACGTACAGGCGAGCACTTTGTATTACTTTGCACCGTTGTATTATTTGTACTCTGCACGAATGCTGTTCGCCATGTCAAAGATGTGAAAGTTTGATTGAATGATTGAAAGATTTATTGTTAATAAATGGGACGCTTTGCGTTCCCAAACAGTCATCTCTGTCCCGACATACCCCTCCGTGGTAGCAGGAACCCCTATATACTACGGTAATTACACATCAAAACCCTGCGGCTTATAGTCGGGTGCGGCTTATATATGGAGCAATCTGTATGTTCCCCTAAATTTAGCTGGTGCGGCTTATAGTCAGGTGCGGCTTATAGTCCGGAAATTACGGTACTTACATCGTGTATATGAAACCGTAATAGAGGTGTTCGGATATGTTTTAAAGCGCTTTATAGGCGGAATAGAGCGACTTCCATAGGCTTCATTGAAGTAGACGTTTGCATGCATTTATTGACGAGTAAGAATGCATTACAAAAAAAACATGTGTGGTTGTCTTACTTCGGGATTGTGAATGATAGACAAAGTTACAAAAAAAGAGTAGTTGGCTTTTACTGTAAGTAGATATCTGTGTTTGCCTTTGACTTTCACATAAGTTTGCACTTGAAGAGCTGATGAGAAACATAATCAACAGTGTTTTATCTTATGACACATTTTTACTCGCTGCTTGTGATGTGAGGTGCTGATTTTTATGGGCGACAGACCTTTGAACACCCTTAACTGTGGGAACCGTCTGCAATAAAAAGTGTTTAAACACCACCTTATCTTAGCCGCTTTGAATAGTCGTACGCGTTTATTGTTATGTGTTCATCACTCTCTAATTGTTATATGACTCTCAAAGTCTCTACTCTGTGGGAAAACTGTCAGGGCATGGACTTTAATTGACGCCTTCATTGCCACAGAGATTTTTTTTTATGCGGAGAAGGATATTACTTTCGAGCTTTTGGGACGCAGTAAAACAATATGATGTCATGCTGTTTCATTGTCTTATTTGTTTTTTGGTGTTTTTTTTTACTTCTTACTTGCTTTGCTTTAAAAGGGAATCAGAGCTGTTTGGAGTGATCTCATTGTTTGGACTTCTCTCCTTTGAATCCAGTGATGTCATGACAGCGGCAAATACAATAACCTGGTAAAAAGGCGCTATCGGATGACATTCGAGCATTCTCCCTTTTCACGCTATCACGCACAGTCTCAACAAATCGGAGTGGCCCTCGGTTGAAATAACACACAGTAGACGTAAAGATCAAACGTGGAGATAAGGAAATTAGCGGAATTACACTGCGGGCATACGGAAATACATTCAAAAAATTTCTAAATTTACCATTCAAAGCAAATTCCCTGTGGACATTTATCTCTATAGTCTGGTGCGCTTAACAGGCTCGACCAGTTTAGGCATATCCCCCCCCCCCCAAGCCAGATACTCTGGATTTGAATACACAGTCTGATATTTGGTATGTAATAGGGAGCCTGGAGCCTTTCCCTCTGAGTGAGCAGCAAGGGCCGCGTCTTCCCGATAATACCATGCATGGATAACCGACTGAGACGGCATCAGATACTGAAACCAGCGGGCTTAAGGGAAATGAAATTTATTTGGAGGCAGCGGGCGAGGGCGGCGGGGATAATTGAAACGGGGAGCGTTCAGTTGGGGAGAGGAATTGAGATGTTGTCACCTCGTCCTCCTTATCGTCATCGAGGCCACTTTGCAAAAGCAATTAAAGAGTCAAAAAGAATATCTGCAGTTGTGCGGGGAGCAAGAGAGCAGAACGCAAGTCAACTAGGGAGACACACACACACACACACACACCAATTTAAAAACTGAAGGTCCATTAAAGCCTCCTCCTGCATGTGTGTGAATGTTTAAAAATACAACTTTGCGTTTTTACATGACAGATCCTTTGCATTGCTTCCATGCAAAGCCCGCAATGTGATTTCACGTTTAAAAATAGCAGTTGGAAAGAAACGTGTACCATATTATCTACGACGACAGCCTAAGTTGATGCCAAGTCGCTCTCACTGTGGGACCATATGAGAGTCTGTGGGTGCACTTTGTGTCTTTTATTGGTAGAGGTTCTTGTTTCGCACTCTATTAGGTGTATACAATTAGGTGGCCTAGTATTTGTTTCAGTGGCGGGCCGTGCGTTTCCCACCTAGGCCTTCAGTGATGTCCAACTTCAATGATTACCTCTCAAAATACCATAATTTATGTCACTACATGACCATTGCTGGAGAAATACTATACAGGAACACATTTACGCACTACTGTCCATTGAAACACATCAACAGTGTACAAAATGGGTTATTTTCTGACGCATTTAAAAATCACTTAAAACACATCAACAATTAAAACAGTGGTTCTTAACCTTGTTGGAGATACCGAACCCCACCAGTTTCATATGCGCATTCACCGAACCCTTCTTTAGTGAAAAATATATATATATTTTTTTTCAAATTCAAGACAAAGTTATATGTTTTTTTTACCGGTGCACAACATGAACCATGCATGAACATCACCTTGTTCAAAGAACAAAACCAACACAGTGCATGAATTTACAACAAATGACACACCTGCAAATCAGTGTGACTTCTGCTGTTGCCGTATCCTTTTTAAGCCGATAGGGAGAAGTTTTTATTTACACGATGAGTCGGGTGTGTCTCGACCTCCGCGGCGGAGGGTCCGCCGAACCCCTGAGGCCGACTCACCGAACCCCTAGGGTTCGATCAAACCCAGGTTAAGAACCACTGAATTAAAACATATCTTTTGTGGTACTTTCAAAATTAAAATAGCAAAAAACATATTAAAAGTGAAAAAATAAAATATTTGAACTCACAATTTGTAGAACCTATTCGACGCCATATACGCCAGTGGTACCCCTCGTAGTCGGTTGATTCGAGTGGAAATGCCGGGCATTTCCCCATTACATCACCAGAACAGCTAGCTTCTGGGTTTGGCCGACGTCGTCTCACAAGATGTAGTGTCTCTTTAAATATCCTTCTTGAAAATGGCCTGGCAAATATATATCTGCCACCTAATCAACAGTTCCTGCTTCCTGCTAAATTGAAACTTGTGAATGGATACTCACTTTGGAATGACAAGTGAGTATCCAATCACAGTCTCGTTAACATCAGGCTACCTGGATAGGCTACTGTCAACAACTTGTGATCTGATTGGCTAACGCAACTGTCTATTAACTTTATGTGTTCTCAAATTCATCCGCTAACGGTCCCGGTGAGTATCCAATCACAGGACGCGTAAATGTCACGTCCAACGTGAGGGCATCTAGAAGGCCTTACTGACAACAACTCGTCATCTGTAGGTGTAAAAATGCAAAAGAAATCAGACTAAGTTAGTGCATGGAAACGTAGTTAGTGTCAAACGGCATTCCACTAGTGTGATAGGAGTAGGGGTACCGTAAAGTGGGGAACCCCCCCCCAAAAAAAAAAAATAGGTAAAAGGACAGAAGCCCCTGCATAGGACACTCACTTTTCCAACCATATTGTGTTGAAAGCATGTCACTGTCCAGACGCTGGAGCTGACGTCATCATGAAATAATTAATAATAATGAACCCTACTAAAGTCCTGCCTTGCTGGGTAAACATTGGGAAAAACGCCCTAATGCTACTCTTTGTGTGGAAGAGGCTATAAAGAGGAGCTTTAATAGCAAGTTAAACTATCTCACTTTTTCCATCACGTCTGAGCTAAATCTTTACATTTCTTTTCTTTCAAATTTAATTTGGGATTAAGGGGATTTAAATGGGCCAATTACGAACGATGCCACAGGCAGGAACGCTCAAATTACCTACAATGCGGAGACAAAAAAACAATGTCTTTTCGACTCGCGCTACCGACGAGGGATTCGCTTTTGGACTGATTTTCTTTGATTGTAACAGATAAAAAATAAAAAAAACTTGAGAAAAGACAAAAACAAAAAGTAATGAAATGGTTTATAATAGTGCTTCTGGCTGTTCTGAACTCCTGTTTTCAGACTGGTGTTGTATTGAGCCGAGTTGTTGTAGTATAACTCATTTCCGTTAGACAAAAAACTTAAGAATAGGTACGAGACAAGAATATGTTTAAATGTTCTCTCAAAAGTGTATTAGTCTGTAAAAAGCAGAAAGTATTTATACAGAACAGAGAAGGGTACAAGGGGATATAAAGTACACATTTCTACAATTATAACGGAACCCTAAGGCGGGGGTCAGCAACCCGCGGCTGTTGAGCCGCATGCGGCTCTTTACCGCCGCCCTACTGGCTCCCTGGAGCATTTTTAAAAAAGGTAGGAAAATGGAAAAAGATGGATGGAAAAATATTTTTTTAGTTTTAGTACGTTTTTTGTTTGAGGACACAAACCTTCCCAATTGTTAGGAAGCCCACTGTTTTATTGGACTTGCTTTTAAATGTGGTGTTGCTTATTTAGGCTTGCTTTTCTGTCCCCAGAACAAAGCAAAACACGACAGCGCTGGTAGGTAGTTTCTCCTTTTCTACTCAATTTGGCACGCCGCCAAACACACGAGCACACGTGACACGTGTGTTACTTCGCCAGAGCCCAAACTGAAAGAGAAAACAAGTGACGAGACAGAGTGACAGTTGGGGGCAGAATTAGTGGGAAAAACTATACATTGTCATTTACTGTATATCAGGGGTCTTCAACGTTGTCCAGGCCATGGACCCCTGAACTGATGAAGCGAGGACCCCCTACTTTGTATACAGTATCTTGTAGAAATGTGTGTTACACATTAAACTGGTCATAGAGGTACCATGTGATAGTGCAATACTAAGATATTCAGACAATAGCAGTAGTGCCGCTAATAGCTAGCTGGCAACACCACGCTAATCTCTAGCTGTCAACTGGCGCATTAATCGCTATAGTTACTAAACTAAACCATTAATTCTTAGCTGGCAACTAGAGCGCTAATCGCTAGCTGGCAACTACAGCGCTAATTGCTCGCTGGCAAATACAACACTAATTGCTAGCGGTCAACTGCAAAGCTAATCGCTCGCTGGCAACTCCAACGCTAACCACTAGCTGTCAACTGGTGCATTAATCGCTAGTTAGCAACTAAACCACTAATTATTAGCTGGCAACTAGAGCGATAATCGCCAGCTGGCAACAACAACGCTAATCGCTTGCTGGCAACTACAACGCTAATCACCAGCTGGAAACTACAACGCTAATCGCCAGCTGGCAACTACAATGCTAATCGTCAGCTGGCAACTACAGCGCTAATCACTCGCTGGCAACTACAATGCTAATCACTAGCTGGAAACGATAACGCTAATCGCTCGCTGGCAACTACACCGCTAATCGCTCACTGGCAACTCCAATGCTATTTGCTGGCTGGCAATTACAACGCTAATTGCTCACTGGCAACTACAAAGCTAATCACTAGCTGTCAACTGGTGCATGAATTGCTAGTTAGCAACTAAACCACTAATTCTTAGCTGTCAAATAGAGCGCTAATCGCTAGCTGGCAACTACAGCGATAATCGCTCACCGGCAACAACAACGCTAATTGCATGCTGGCAACTACAACGCTAATCGCTAGCTTGCAACTACAATGCTAATAGCTAGCTGGCAACTACAACGCTAATCACTCACTGGCAACTACAATGCTAATCACTAGCTGTCAACTGGTGCATTAATCGCTAGTTAGCAACTAAACCACTCATTCTTAGCTGGCAACTAGAGCGCTAATTGCCAGCTGGCAACAACAATGCTAATCACCTGCTGGCAACTACAACACTAATCACCAGCTGGCAACTACAACGCTAATCGCCAGCTGGCAACTATGATGCTAATCGTCAGCTTGCAACTACAGCGCTAATCACTCGCTGGCAACTACAATGCTAATCACTAGCTGGCAACGACAATGCTAATCGCTCGCTGGCAACTACAACGCTAATCACTCGCTGGCAACTCCAACGCTAATTGCTGGCTGGCAACTACAACGCTAATCGCTCACTGGCAACTACAATGCTAATCACTAGCTGTCAACTGGTGCATTCATTGCTAGTTAGCAACTAAACCACTAATTTTTAACTGGCAAATAGAGGGCTAATCGCTTGCTGGCAACTACAGCAATACTTACTCACTGGCAACTACAACGCTAATTGCTTGCTGGCAACTACAACGCTAATCGCCAGCTGGCAACTACAATACTAATCGCTCGCTGGCAACTACAATGCTAATCACCAGATGGCAACTACAGCGCTAATCGCTCGCTGGCAACTACAACGCTAATCACTAACTGGTAACTACAATGCTAATCGCATCTGGCAACTACAGCGCTAATCGCTCGCTGGCAACTACAACGCTAATCGCTAGCTGGTAACGACAATGCTAATCTCTCACTGGCAACTACAATGCTAATTGCTGGCTGGCAACTACAACACTAATTGCTCACTGGCAACTAAAGCGCTAATCACTAGCGGTCAACTGGTGCATTAATTGCTAGTTAGCAACTAAACCACTATTTTTTAGCTGGCAAATAGAGCGCTAATCGCTAGCTGGCAACTACAGCGATACTCACTCACCGGCAACTACAACGCTAATCGCTCGCTGGCAACTGCAAAGGTAATTTCCAGCTGGCAACTACAACGCTAATTGCCATCTGGCAACTACAGCGCTAATCGCTCGCTGGCAACGACAACGCTAATCGCTCGCTGGCAACTACAATGCTAATCGCCAGCTGGCAACTAAAATGCCAATCGCCAGCTGGCAACTACAATGCTAATCGCTCGCTGGCAACTCCAACGCTAATTGCTAGCTGGCAACTACAATGCTAATCGCTAGCGGGCAACTACAGCGCTAATTGCTAGCTGGCAACTGAAACAATAAACTCTACCTGGCAACCAGTCCGCAAATAGCTACCTGGCAATCCTGACAGAAATACAAATAATAGAGTTGTTTTATGTTTTTTTGTAAAACTGCAAAGTACAGTAAGTAGAGTGTCCATGCCAATGCCATTTATAAACAACAGTGCAGTGTGTTGGATCAATGTTAATATGTTAAATTTGTTAAATAACAAATATGAAAAATTTCAATTAACTAAATATTTCACAACCCCCGTGTGGAAGACCTCCGATTTATAATATATTTACACATTTCATAGTGGGAGGAAGACTAAAGGACTGGATTAAATGATGTTGTGTGACCATTTAATAGGGTACACTTATTAAAGGTAAGAAAAGTGGCTTTTGCAAAAAAAATGGACGATTAATCTATACACAGTTACATACATTTGACTCAATCAATAAACCATATATTCCAACAAAAAGGCAAGAAAGGACTGAACTGCAGAGTCCAGAAAAAAAGGATGAGATATGGTACGGTAAGATGGTGCTCACGTCAAGTCAGTCTAACAAAGACAGAACTGGAATGGGCAGTGACAGACAGACCGAGGACGACAACAACAAGGGAGCGGGCAAGAGGAGCTGAATGAGGGTGGTGGAGTTCTCAGTGGGGGGGCCCATAGTAATGAACAGGTGGTGGGGGGGAAGAGAAGGTTAAGCTCGTTTCTGAGGGTGTCACTGGAACCAGCCCCGTGCTGCGTGGACAGATGTTATTGACGGGCCGCTATCTTGCTCTATCACGGATGGTCGCGCCAAAGCCCACAAAACGTACTTGTTTATCTGCTTTTGTTCTTTTGGTTGTTTTTGGACGTTTTCTGTCCAGGCATAACAGCACATTTCACAACTAGAACCACCCTCAGGGCGAGCAAAGACCTCCACCAAGAACTATAGCAGAGAGCGTTGTCTCCTGCATGGTTATGACTTCTTGTTGTGAATTCCAAAGGTCTTAATTGTGCCATGCCAGACCTGTAAGGGGCCGTGATACACATTACAAAATGTTTTCTGATTCAGAAAGAAATGAGCTAGTGAAAGACACATCTGCAGTCTACAACAGAATCTGAGTTCAAACAATGACTAGTACGGTGGAACCACTTTTAAAAACCCCTCATTGTAGGAACGTTTCCATTTACGAACAACAGAGCGAACCATTTCAAACTGTGAGTGCCGATCACGGGGCTAGTAACAGGGTGTGTGCGTGTCGGCAGGGCGGCTGAAAATGTTCAGCTAGTTTTTACTTTGTGATTAAGTTAATGCTGTCAAACGGTTACATTTTTTAATCAGATTAATCCCAATTTTGCATTTTGATTAATCGCGATCAATCACAGTAAATTACTTGCGTGCAAAATTTAAATCAACTTTAAAAAAGACCCCCAATGTTTTGACACAAATGCAATTTTACGGTCACAATGTCGTACAGGAACATTGTTTTAAATATGTCATATGAATGCACATAATTTACTTGTTTATTTTAATTTTATTTGTATTAGTGTAAAACAAAGTCAGTACATTTTATGGTAAAAAAAAAATAAAAATTGGCAGCTCCGCCGCAATAATTTTACTGTAGAAATAAAAGTGGTACCGTTTTTTCATTTAAAATAATGCACAGTAAAAACAAAAAATTTAGATTTTACGGTTTAAAAACTTTCAGCTCAGTTACCAGAAGTTTACTGTAAAAATAACAGTGGTAGTGTTTTTTCAATTTACAGTAATTTAAAAACAAGTAAAAAAACATATGTTAAGGTAAAGGAGCCGATAATCTGAGTTTATACATAATTAATGCAAAACATTTTGTGATTAATCATACGTGTTAATGTGTTAACTTTGACAGCCTTATATTAAATACAAAGTTGATTCATCACCCTCTTGTTATGTCTGTTTGATATACAGTACAGTTTAGCGCTTTGTTCAAGGTGTACAACCTTTTACTGAAATATGGACTTTCGTCAAGGCTTGAACTCATTATTGTTTACATTGTTTCCTATGTAGAAATTTGCTTCAATCTACAAACCTGAAACAAGAACCATTTAAAGTTCTCAATCGAGGTCTCACTGTACATCAAATTGCAAATTGGTCTGGTAGTGACGGGTATTTGTGCAAGAACCTGAATAGATTTGGTTTGCGTCATACCGTTTAGAACTGTGGTGTCAAACGTACGGCCCGCGGGCCGGATCAGGCTTTGATCCGGCCCGCGGGAGGAGTTTGCTAAGTATAAAAATGAGCCGAAATTTTGGAATGAAAGAAACTGCTGTTCTAAATGTGTCCACTGGATGTCGCAATAGCAATTCTTTGTATCTTTGTAGATTATGCTACACATGTAAAAAAAAAAAAAAAACACATGAGGAAAATTAGCAAACTACATAAATAACATCCTGTCATTTGATTTTGATATTATTTTTTGTATCTTGATAGATTGAAAATTAACACCAATGAGTTGACTGATGAACATTACCACATAATTTATTCAGAAAGTATAAATAACAACAAATAAAGATATAATACTATTAACCGCAACATGTAAGTGTGAAAAAAAAACCAACAACATTAGGATTTGTACATTTTCAAAATGTACTTGTTCTATTTTTAAACAAAGTCTAACAATCTGGGAGCATAGTGATGCGGGGTTCGTTCTCCCAAGATGCAGACCTACTTCGGACACAGCGTGCAGGGAGGAAATGATTTATTTAAGCAATAAATCAGGCGGGAACAAACAAAAGGGGGCTAGCGTGGGAGCTAGCATACAAAGAAGCCTAGCGTGGAAGCTAGCATAACAAAAGGAGCTTAGCGCGAAAGCTAGCATACAAAAGAAATCAATATCTAGTCGTCGTTACCTGTTGCGTGTAGCAAACTAGGAAGCCAGACTGACTGACCGGCAAAGGCAGGATAAAATAATGCTCTGATTAGAGCTCAGGAAACAGGTGAGCGTCCCGAACACCAATCAGGGACAGGAGAAGACAATAAGCACCCATGGAAACAGAAAACAAACCCAGGGGTGCACAAAAACAGGAACGGAGGGAGTCCAAAAACCAAACAGAACATGATCCGGGCAGCGGATCATAACACAAAGAAAACAATCTGAAGTTGTCTTTATTTTTAAGTTATCGTGCCGTCATTTTACCAGTCCGGCCCGCTTGGTAGTAGATTTTTCTCCATGTGACACCCCTTGTTTAGAACAAATTAGTAACCAAAACCAAGGTACCAATGGAGTCAGTTGTAGTGTAAAGGCCCTGATAGATACAGGAACTCAACCATAGGTACTGTTTTAAACTAATGAAAGTGTTCGCATAGTCGCTTGGGGTCTGTTGACAGGCTCCAAGGAACAGGATGTTGTTGTTAGACGCTTCCACCGGGTGTGTGTGTGCGTTGCTGGCGCCGATAGTGGTTTGACTGAGGGCTGTGTGAGGCAGGTGTTTCCTTGCTTGTCGCTCTGGCTGCTTTTACATACTCACCTTATGGGCAGGGCTTATTAATCTAATAACCAGAAAGTGATTGATGTCCACAGAGTGCCATATAGGTCTGGAAGTGTATGTGTGTCGCTCCGTTGCGTGCAGGGAGATATCACCTGTGTTGGCACGGCAGAGATTGTGTTTTTTTTTCTCTGAAGAGAGAGAGATGTGGTCTGCACCTGTTGTCTCAACCAAACACACACACACAAAGACCAGATGAAATAGGCTGACAGCATGGCCAGCTTCATCAGATGGGCCCACTCCTGTTCCGTTCATTAATGTCCAAGCAAAGGCTTGGCCCGCGGCCTTCCGTTAGTCCCACTCCGATAAACAGCACAAAGCAAACTCGAGGAGAAGGACACAGAAGAAACGAGGAGTAGCGAAAACAAATCTAAGGACGAACGGGAGCGCAGCTGCCGAGACAAAGGGTGTGATAGGCTCCAGCAGGAGGGGGTTCCTTGGTTCCTAGCCTTGGTTTTGGAGAGGTCAGTCGGGAATTTTGGATTGGCAATCGACTGTGCGACGCCCACACGCTCGGCCCGCTCTCCCTGGGATGCCGGCGCCACCTGCTTCCATGGTGGATGGCAGCTTTGGAGCCCAGCAGGAGGGCTGGACGGACGGACTGACAGACAACATGTTTCGGGCTAGTTTGTTTGGAAACCTGCGGCCGCCCAGCCAGAGAGAGGAAAACTTTGGGTAGAGCGGGGTGAGACAAACAGACATCGAGAGAAGGATTTGTTTTGTCGGGAGTTTGCGGAGTCCTTTTGCGAGTAAGACTTGAAGCAAAACATTGATCCACACTGACTGGAATGCCGCTTGTTTGCTGATATAAAAATACAAATAGTTTTTGGTGAGGCTTGTTTCACCAGACGTGAGGACGACTGTGGCTTTTTTTTTACCCTCTTGGCAGGCAGTCTTTGTCCCAAACATGTCACAAAATAACACAATTACAGCATTAGAAGCATTGTCTAAGCCAGGGGTGTCAAAAGTCGGGCCCGCGGGCCGGATCAGGCCCACAAACAGGTTTTATCCGGCCCGCGAGATGAGTTTGCCAAGTATAAAAATAAGCAGACATTTTTGAATGAAAACAACTGCTGTTTTAAATGTATCCACTGAATGTCACAATAGCAATTATTTGTGTCCTCTGTGGCTAGAGCGTGCATGACTTCAGAGGGGGTGGAGCTACACTACCGTTCAAAAGTTTGGGGTCACCCAAACAATTTTGTGGAATAGCCTTCATTTCTAAGAACAAGAATAGACTGTCGAGTACCAGATGAAAGTTATCTTTTTCTGGCCATTTTGAGCATTTGGAACTCTCCTGAAGGAATCAATAAAGTACTATCTATCTATCTAATTGACCCCACAAATGTGATGCTCCAGAAACTCAATCTGCTCAAAGGAAGGTCAGTTTTGTAGCTTCTGTAACGAGCTAAACCGTTTTCAGATGTGTGAACATGATTGCACAAGGGTTTTCTGAGCCAATGAGCAAGCACATTATACCATTAGAACACTGGAGTGATAGTTGCTGGAAATGGGCCTCTATACACCTATGTAGATATTGCACCAAAAACCAGACATTTGCAGCTAGAATAGTCATTTACCACATTAGCAATGTATAGAGTGTATTTCTTTAAAGTTAAGACTAGTTTAAAGTTATCTTCATTGAAAAGTACAGTGCTTTTCCTTCATAAATAAGGACATTTCAATGTGACCCCAAACTTTTGAACGGTAGTTTATGTGCCCTGTTAAGATAGAGGACTGGGGACACATTATCTGGGCGCACATAAATATGTTGAAATAATTTGTATCCCCCTTCAACTTCATGCGTGACTCATGAAATAAGTCCAAATTCACAAGTTTTTGTTGTAGATGATGCTACATATGTACAGAATAAACCACATGATGTTAGGAAAATAGGTAGAGTACAATAATAACATAGTCTGATAGATTAAAAATTAACACCAATGGGAGCATTTTAAAACTGCCAGATTCAATTCCACCCATTTGACTGATGAACATTACCACATCATTTATTCAGAAAGTAGAAATAACGACATCGGAAGATAGAATACTATTAACTGCAACATGTAAGTGTAAAACAACAACAACAACAACAACATTATGATTTGTATATTTTCAGGTTGTGCTTGTTCTATTTAAAAAAACTAAAAAAAACTATCTGAAGTTATTTTTATTTTTAAGTTATCATGCAATGATTTTACCAATCCGGCCCACTTGGGAATAGATTTTCCTTAATGTGGCCCCTGAGCTAAAATGAGTTTGACACCCCTGGTTTAAGCCAATTCCTGAATACATTTACAAAGTCAACTACTGTGCCGTATTTTCCAGGCCACAAACCGCTACGTTTTTCCCACGCTTTAAGCCTTGCAGCTTATAAAACGGTGCAGCTCATTTTTGGATTTTACTTCGCTAACAGCCATATTGTTTTTTTTTCAACAAATAGTTTTCATATTACACCGACAGAGACACTGAAAAGGTGTGTTATTATTTGTGCTATAGCGCCATCTTTTGGACGAGTTCTCTCACTGCAGGTGCTGTGGGTTAAACGTGTACTTCCTCTTCCGTTCCTTGAACCGGAAGTATTGGTCAATAGTGTTTCTGCTTGAAAATATTTTTTAATTCAGCACTGGAAGCAACATTTGTAAGCTTTACAATATAACTAACATTTTTATAAATTAAATAAAAAATAAACTGAACTGAAAACATCCATTCATCCATCCATTTTCTACCGCTTGTCCCTTTAAGGGTCGCGGGGGGTGCTGGAGCCTATCTCAGCTGCATTCGGGCGGTAGGCGGGGTACACCCTGGACAAGTCGCCACCTCATCACAGGAACTGAAAACAATTAATACTTAATAAACCGTCCTATGTGTGATGTCTGAAGAAGCGTTTTAATGCATACTTGTATGTGCTATTGTAATGTAATCAAGCTAGCACCGTTAGCATAAGCGAATATGCTAACACGTTTACAAGTATTATTAACTTACAACACCATTTTTTATTGTTTACGTTTTTTTTTTAAATCACCAAAACGTCACTGTGGAGTTATTGCATTTGTTTAGCTCATTGAAGAGCCAGCTTCTGTGTTGACCTCTATTTTGTTTGATCATCCGTTTCACTGCCGCATTACAGGCACTGTTTGGAAGCATTTAAGGCATGTCAATAAACATTTACAAAATATTCCGGTATGTATCTGCAGCTTATAGTCCGTGCGGCAAATATGTGTCAACATATATATTTCTTCAAAAATATACCACTGCACTCTATAGTCTGGAAAGTACGGTTGCAGAAGTATGCTTTACAACATAAAACAATAAAGAATTGAGAATGAATATACAATCCATGATGAAAAACTACCAGGTTTATATGCAAGACATTTTAGACAGGTAGTCTAAAACCCCACAACCGAACTCGTTGGCTGAGGTAATACAAGTGACATCATTGCTGGCATGGCTGCCAAACATCGACTTCAGGCATCTTCTTTCAGAGCTCAGAGAGCCACACGGGGTGAGATCCTAAAAATGCACCTGCTGTCTTTTTTATTTGTGTTTGTATAGAAAGTATCTGAGGCCAGGGGGTTGGATCGCAGTGTGTATTTTACCTGAGGTGAGGGTAAAACACCAGGAAAGAGTAAGTTTTATCTGCGTGGGAGATGAGAACGCTGAGGCCACAGAAAGGCTTTGGAAAACTTCCTTCCAAGAAAAGGTAAACTTGTAAGCACATGCTAGAAGTAGTCGATATTTTCTATAAAAGATGCAACATTTGAATGTTTCATGTTATAGCAGTAATATGACATAACGTCACCACTGAAAAAGGTCAATGGTGAAAGAGATTTTATTGTGATTTTTATTGGGTATTTTAATTCCAAATGTGGTTTTTCAATCAAGAGTTCAAGATTTTATTTTCCAATCCCCAAAATTTTGGATAGCCTTACAGTATGGGCCTGACCCACAAAGATCCAAGTAATCATGCTAAACTGTAAAATTATGTGTACTATTAGTGGGCGTGTTGCATGTGAAAAGTGCAAAAACAATAATGTTCGTGTTGGAGGAGTTGTGAATGACTGCAGGGCCACAACATTAGGTACACCTGCAGACTGCAGCACGGATTTCATATTTCATTCATTCACAAGTCCTCCAACACGAACATTATTGTTTTTGCACTTTTTGGCTTCTTATTAAATAACTTTTTTAAATAGATTCAATCTTGCACGTGGAAAGTTTAAGTGTGGGCTTTAGTTGATATAACACTCCCGTCAGGGGGTGCATTGTACGGCGGGGGTGCATTAATCCAGCACAACAGCGGCGCATGGACTTCATTTATAAGTAAAGGTAAGACCATAATAACGTTTTTTTTATTAAATGTGCTTTTTTGTGTGCTGTGTCCGCCCTGAGATCGGTAGGTTGGAGTTCAAATCCCAGCCGAGTCATACCAAAGACTATAAAAATGGGACCCATAACCTCCATGCTTGGCACTCAGCAACAAAAGGTTGGAGTTGGGGGTTAAATCACCAAAATGATTCCCGGGCGCGGCGCCGCTGCTGCCCACTGCTCCCCAAGGGGATGGGACAAATGCAGAGGACAAATTTCACCACATCTAGTGTGTGTGTGACAATCATTGGTACTTTAATCTTTAATCTTAATACAGTTTGTATGTGTAAAGTTAAAGTTAAGTTAAAGTACCAATGATTGTCACACACACACTAGGTGTTATGAAATGTGTCCTCTGCATTTGACCCATCCCCTTGTTCACCCCCTGGGAGGTGAGGGGAGCAGTGGGCAGCAGCGGCGCCGCACCCGGGAATAATTTTTGGTGATTTAACCCCCAATTCCAACCCTTGATGGTGAGTGCCAAGCAGGGAAGAATGCTGGTATGAGCTTTTAAACATAACCCGTTAACTGCTGCCAATCAAATGGTGAATAAGATACTCTTTAGGGTTCATATGTTTGTAAATCTGACTGTGATGAAGTCAGTGCCTCACCAGCCATGAACCTCACCGCACGTCACTGGTAGTGATTATCATTTAAGGATGTTGGTAAGAGAAAGGGTCCCCCAAATAAGCTAGAAGAAGCTTTTGGCAGGGGATCCAGAGGACAGTATATACATGGAATGCTAAAAGTCCTGACTTAAACGTGTGGACAATGCTGAAGAAACAAGTCCATGTCAGAAAACCAACCCATTTAGCTGAACTGCACCAATTTTGTCAAGAGGAGTGGTCAAAAATTCAACCAGAAGCTTGTGGATGGCTACCAAAAGCACCTTATTGCAGTGAAACTTGCCAAGGGACATGTAACCGAATATTAACATTGATGTATGTATATGTTAGACCTTGCAGATTTGGTGACATCTTCAGTAGACCCATAATAAATTCATAAAAGAACCAAACTTCATGAATGTTTTTTGTGACCAAGTATGTGCTCCTATCACAAAAAAATAAGAGTTGTAGAAATTCTTGGAAACTCAAGACAGCCATGACATTATGTTCTTTACAAGTGTATGTAAACTTTTGACCACGACTGTAGATATTGCAAGATTTCTTAGTTTCGTAATGCTATCCAAAGACAAAGAGGTATCCATAGAAAATCAAGGAACACTTCTTTGTCCTACATCCACTCTAATAAAAAACTAGTTGATGATCTGACAGCATCCACATCACACAGTCCTCCTACAGTCAATCACGCGCTTAGTCGTCTTCCCGCGCTCTGAATCTCATTTGCTCTTCTCCACTCGCCACCGAGACTCCAAAAGGGGTGACGTGGGGATACGGAGCGTTATTACTTTTATCCAATACAACCGGCGCAGTCAATAATTGCACAACGTCAGGGAGCGCTATTGTTCCCAGCTGCTGCGATTGCGGAGACGCAACATTTCCTGTTGACTTAATGACAGCCATCACTTCCCGCTCGCTCCCCTCAATAACCGGCGTGCCCCCAGCCCAGGCCGGCGAGGCGCAGGCGACGATAAGGCTTCTTCATCATCTTTATTGGATTCCTCCTCCAAATCAAATCACGGCAAACACACACGACACATTATTCCGCTCCGTTCTCATATAGACCCACTGCGGCTGCGGGAATTATCCGCTAATAATAAACTCCTCTCCGCATTCTTGGAGTTATGAGGCCTAGCGTGACGCGCCTAAACCTACAATAATCTGTCATGATCAATATTGGTTCCGGGGCTCCGCCCACCCCTTTCGCTGTTCCCGCTCCCCGTGTGGCTGTCAGGCAGGTGATTGCCCTGCAGACACCGCCGCAACCGGCCTGGCGGTATTGTGTGAGGGCGTTTCTGAGTTGGCAGGAACTTCACAGGTATGGAGGTTGAAGGGGAGAACGAAAGAAGGAAAAGATCTGAGGGAGACAACCGCGCCTGAGGTCGTGCACTGCAAAAAGTCAGTGTTCAAAAAACAAGAAAGAAAAATACTAAAATTAGGGGTATTTTATTTGAACTAAGCAAAATTATCTGCCAATAGAACAAGAAAAATGTGTCTTGTCAAGACTTTCCAAAACAAGTAACATTAGCTAACCTCAATGAACCCCAAAATACCTTAAAAATAAGTATATTATCACTAATAACAACTGTACTACTATATGAGTATGCATTTTCTATTGTTTCATTGAAAATAAAAAAGCAAAATCCATTTGGCTGTCATCTGTTTTAATTATGAGACACAATTGTGTCAAAGTCATATTTTTTTTTTTGTCATGCTTGAAATAAGAAATTATTACTTTAAAAAAGTAGTTTTATACTTGTGAGTGTTGATGACACAGCTTTGCAACAGTTGATATTCGAGTTTCAAGCATATAGGTCATAAAATCTCAGCAACAAGCTGTAATATCTTACTGAGATAATTTAGGACCAAAACCCTTAAAACAAGTAAAACACTCTAACATAAAATCTGCTTAGTGAGAAAAATGATCTTATCAGACATAAAATAAGCAAATATCACCCTTATTTGAGATATTTAATCTTACTTAGATTTCAGTTTTTGCAGTGTGTGCCGAACTGTTTTGCAGCTCGCGTTTATGGTAAGCTGCTGAGAAATATTTCCTCCTTTTTTGAATCCTGGGTAGCATTTGTTCATAGCTGTTACATAAATAGTGCGCTGAAATGAATCCCATGCCACCTAAAGGACAAGCAAAAATAAATAAATTACCCGCCTTCAATTATCGGGATGACGCCCCCCCACCAACTGGCACCTGTTTGATGACATCATTTCCACCCTACCAGGAATATGCCATTTTTTTTTATATTTAACAATGAGAGGATTCAAGTTCCAGGACCTGGATCTCACTGTAGGTCTCACTGTTGGAGCCAGCTGGATGAACAGGAGCTCCATCAGCTTTGACTCTGGGGGGAATAAATAGAAAATGAAGAAATTGAATTACTGCTGAGGTAAAACGTTTTGGTAACACTTTAGTATGGGGAACATATTCACCATTAATTAGTTGCTTATTAACATGCAAATTAGTAACATAGTGGCTCTTAATTAGTCATTATTAAGTACTTATTAATGCCATATTCTGCATGGCCTTATTATACAACAACCCTAACCCTAACCCAGGGGTGTCCAAAGTGCGGCCCGGGGGCCATTTGCGGCCCGCAGCTCGGTTTTTATTGGCCCGTGACACATTCTATAGACAAACTAAACAGGTAGGCAAGGCAAGGCAAGGCAACTTTATTTGTATAGCGCTTTTCATACACAAGGCAGACTCAAAGTGCTTCACAGACAACCAAGTGAAATGAAAGAAAATAAAAGCAAAATCAAAATGCAGACAATAAAAATAAAAACAGTGAGGACATTAAAAGTTAAAAGATTAAAAGATTTAGCTGAAAGCTAAGGTGAACATAAAAGTCTTCAGTCTAGTTTTAAAAGTAGTCAGAGTTGGGGAGAGGAAATTTATTCCAGCTATTTGTTACATAGTGACTGAATGATGCGCTCCCTTGATTTGAGTTTACTCTGGGAACCGCTAACAGATTGGTCTCAGAAGATCTTAGTGATCTAGAGGGCTTATATAGTGGGAGCATATCAGTGACATACTTCGGCCCTAGACCATGTAGGGATTTATATGTGAGCAGGAGGATTTTGAAATCAATTCTCTGATGTACAGGGAGCCAATGTAAGGATTTAAGAATTGGTGTAATGTGCTCACATTGTTTGGTCTTTGTTAGAACTCTAGCAGCAGCGTTCTGAACAAGCTGTAGCTGCCTGACAGTTTTTTTTGGGAAGACCTGCAAGGAGACCATTACAATAGTCTAGCCTACTGGTAATAAAGGCATGTACAAGTTTTTCAAAGTCTTGAGCTGACATGAGCCCTCTAAGTCTTTTTACATTTTTGAGGTGATAGTAGGCCGATTTTGTTACTGATTTGATGTGACTGTCGAAATGTAAATCAGAATCTAAAATAACCACAAGATTTCTGGCTTTGTTTGAGGTTTTCAGGGACTGTGATTGAAGGTGTTGGACGACTTTAAACCTTTCTTTTTAAGCACCAAAAACAATTATCTCAGTTTTATCTTCATTTAGTTGTAGGAAATGTTGGCACATCCAGTGTTTGACTTGCTCAATGCACTGGCACAGACGATCTATGGGGCGATAGTCATTTGGTGATAGCGCTACATAGATTTGGGTGTCATCGGCATAGCAATGATGGTCAATGTTATTATTTTTCATGATTTGTCCCAGTGGGAGCATATAGATGTTAAATAAAGTCGGCCCCAAGATTGAACCTTGGGGGACTCCACACGTTACGTTGGTTGGTTCTGATACAAAGTCACCAATGGAAACAAAATAGTTCCTATCTTTTAGATATGACTTGAACCAGCTTAAAACTGTGCCTGAGATCCCCACCCAGTTTTCCAACCTGTCCAAAAGTATTGAGTGGTCGACAGTGTCAAATGCAGCACTGAGGTCCAATAGCATTAATACTGAAGTTTTGCCAGAGTCTGTGTTTAGACGGATGTCATTTATAACTTTAAGAAGGGCCGTCTCTGTGCTATGAAGAAGTCGAATTCCTGACTGGAAGTTGTTGTGGCAGCCAGTAGAAGCCAAGAAGTGATTTAGTTGTTGGAGGACAACTTTCTCAATTATTTTACTTATGAATGGTAGATTTTAAATTGGTCTGTAGTTGTTGATAACAGAGGCATCTAGGCTCTGCTTTTTTAGAAGAGGTTTAATGACTGCAGTTTTAAAAGCCTTTGGGAAATTGCCCGATTGAATAGAATTATTAACTATTTGCAATACGTCTGTTGATAGGCAGTCAAAAACACCATATTATTATTAAGGTACCATATTAAATGGATTTTATTATAGATTTTTACGGGTTCACAAGTTTCACATGCCGCCAATAATGTCTCATTACATCAGACAAATAAAATTGCCAAACGGGTCACGGTAGACCAATAAGATTGTTCACATTCAACCAAACACACTCACATAATCCTTCAGTAGGCCATTTGACGCTTTATGGGTTCACCCTCATCATGAAGAAAACACTACAAAATACACAAGACGCAGCCCTAAAGCCAAAGAGGATCGACCCGGCGATCGAAAAAGGAAACAACCGCCGCATGAAAGAAGAAGGCACAAGCCCAGAGGAGACACGCCTTGAGATGAAAATTAAAGCAAAGATAAAGCAGAGAAAACGGCAGTTTAAAATATGGACAAAATTACATTTGTCCAAAAACTAGGTGGGTGCGTCTTATATTTAGGTGTGCTCTATAGTCCATAAATTACGGTAATGGTTTTTGTTGGCCCAAATGAAAATCTGTAGGATGATCTGAAGGGGGATGAGAGATTCCCTCACAATCTGACACATTTTGAGGCCCTCTGCTAAAAAAGTGTGTAGCACTGACAGACTCCTACACAAAATGTTGCTTTAACAACATTTTAGTTTAGTTTAGTTTTTTTTTATATACTACATTTTCTGTTTCATTTTCAGTTACATTATACAGTTTATAAGTAAAATGCAAAAAGGGTATAAATCAGGGGTGTCAAATGTACGGCCCGAGGGCCAGATCAGGCCCGTGAACAGGTTTTTACCGGCCCGCAGGATGAGTTTGCTAAGTATAAAAATGTACCTGAAATTTTTGCATGAAAGAAAGTGCTGTTCTAAATGTGTCCACTGGATGTCACAATAGCAATTCTTTGTATCTTTGTAGATGATGCTACATATGTACAAAATACACCACATGATGTTAGTACATCAGTTGAGGTAAATGATCAAACTACATAAATAATATCCTGTCATTTGATTTTGATATCATTTTATTATCTTGATTAAAAATTAACACCAATGAGTTGACTGATGAACATTATCACATCATTTATTCAGAAATATAAATAACGACAAATAAATAATTAACCGCAACATGTAAGTGTAAAAAAAAACAAAAAAACATTATGATTTGTACATTTTCAGAATGGGCTTGTTCTATTTTTAAATATCTTGATTTGTCTTTATTTTTAAGTTATTGTGCCGTGATTTTATCAGTGCGGCCCACTTGGGAGTAGATTTTTCTTCATGTGGCCCCCGATCTAAAATGAGTTTGACACCCCTAGAAATAGTACAGTATGTTTAAATCATATGTGCAAGGAAAGCTGGTGTCGTCAGTTTCAACTTTACAAAAGGCATAACGCACAATTTTACATTTCAGACATTCTTACCATTCAGATAAATCTACACCTATTTTAGAGTCGATCGCCCTGCCTGTTTATTGGGAACTTTGCCTACCTTTTGATCTGAGCCCCAGGTGACGCTGCCCTCTGTGACTGAACGCCCACGTGTTGCGGTGCAAAGAGAATTATTCATTGTTTGCACACAGCAACAACAAAAAAGGGTTTGAGCGCAAAAGAGCAGATGCCCTCACATAGTTAATTCAAGAATGGGCACTATGCCACTGAATATCTGAGGTGTCTTGTCCATTGCCTCTCTAGTACAGATCATGCCTATTAAAAATACATGGAGGGGCAATTTTCCCAAAAGCTTCTGAAAGTCAGATCAAAACAGAGCTTTAAACTGACAATGCATCCAAACTATATACTCAGAAGCACCTAATTGCACATGCTGAATGATACAGAAATTTTCAAAAGGTACAACCGTTTAATATAATGTCCACTACAATGAAATTCCGCTACAATGCCAATACTAGAGCATTTTCTGTATAATCCTTGCTTAATTGAGATAGGACAGAGAGGAGCTGGTCCTGGTTGTCATCCCTGCAGTTCTCCACTGAGGGACAGAAGACCCTGTGCCAAATCTCCTCATGCACCACTGATTACATCGACTTGGCCCCGTTGTGGTCTGGACTGGACCTTCACTTTTGTGTCCCAACTCACCACCCAGTGTCTGCTGCCACTGAGTCCAGCCGTGCTAAAGGCTCACACCCAGCATAGCGACGGACAGTTGAGCCAATGGTTAAAGATGTGTGGTGGTGTGCACCATCAAGTAAATGAAGTGATCATCAACTTCACATTAGCAAACAGAGATGTGCCCAGCTGTGGCCAGTAGCTATTGGCAACCTGATCTTCACCGAACAAGGGAAACTAAATGAATTGGTTAAAAGCTGGATGGAACACCTGGTGTCATCATACTTACTTCATGAGAAGCCAGAGAAAGGAACAAAAAAATGATGTCATGTATAAAGTGTAATGTGCAATTCTATATACAAACCATGCATCCGGAAAGTATTCACAGCGCTTCACTTTTTCCACATTTTGTTGAAATACAGACGTATTCCTAAATGGAATGAATTCATTTTCGCTCTCGAAATTCTGCAGACAATACCACATAATGACAATGTGCAAAATGTTACGGTGGGGTCGCATGGTCGTTTCCCCAAGACGCAGATGGATGTTCGGAAGCAGTGTGCAGGTAAGAAAAAGGGTTTATTATCATAAGTAGGCAAGAATACAAAATATAGGAACGTGCCGCCGGTATTGGAAGCTATAGAAAAACTAGCACAGGAATAAGGAGCAAGAAACCAAAGTAACGTGTTGCGCCAAGCAAACAAAACAGCCAGTGTGTCGAGAGGCAGGACTAAATAGCTCTCTGATTAGTGACCGGGAGCAGGTGAGCTTCCCGACCACTAATCAGAGGCAGGTGAACATAATCAGCACCCATGGCAACAAGGGACACAAAAACAGGGGCGCTGAAACAGAACTAAGGGAATCCTCAATTTAAAGAAAACATGAAACATGAACATGAAAACATGACCACGGGGGGATCTGAGCCAAGGATGTCGTTGTGGCTTGTGCAGCCCTTTGAGACACCTGCGTTTAATGGCTATATAAATAAACTTTGAGTATAAAAACATTTTTTTAAATCCATTCTACAGTATTTTTTGTACAGTCTTAACACTAGAAGTCCCAGAGAGGGGCCAATTGGCCTTTTTACCTAGACAACACACAAGAGGGTCATTTCACCCCTAGTCCCCCCTGTGGACACTCCTTTTGTTATGAAAATGTGGCTGTTAGTGGCACACGGCAGGGGGCCACTTGAGCCTGTGTGGGGGAGGGGACCTTACAGCTCAAGCTTTAGTTCTGAGGTAGGTTGTGTGTGTTTTTGCAAGGATCAACAGAATGAAGGGATCAACACTCTGACATTTATTGTTAAAAAAAATACAAAACAAAACATATTTACAAAGAATGAAAAAGCAACTGTTTTCCCAGTTTTGGTGTGGAGGGTTGTTGCAGAAGCAATTGTTATTTTTGTGTGCCAAAAATAGTTTAAAAAAAAAAATTTACAAAGAAAAAAGCATATTTACAAAGAATGAAAAACCATGTCCATGTAAACGTGACTGACATACATTTGAGCAGTCACTCACAATCCTGGCACTGCCATTGCTCCTTTCGGCATTTCCCACATGTATAATTTTTCTGTCTACCTAGACAAACTGCCCCTAACAGCCTCATTACCATAACAAAATGAGTGATTAGTGTATTCGGGAAAAGCGTCGGGCCAAATGACCCCTCTCTGGGTCTTCTAGGTAGACAGAAAAATGCTGGGACTTCTAGTGTTAAGGCGCATTAAAGGGGTCATATATATTTTTTTCTACACTTAAAACACTTCCTTGTGGTCTACATAACATGTCATGGTGGTTATTTTGTCAAAATGTTGCATAGAATATGTTTTACAGACCATCATCAAGCCATTTTCTGACCGTCTCTTCAGAATGCGCCGATTTGTGAGTAGTCTTATTTACGTGGCTCCACTTCGACAACCTCTTCTCGCCGTCATCTTTGTTCTACCATGGCGAGCCTACTGACAGATATAAGTTATAACTATACGCTAGATTGTATTAGGAATGGGAAAAGCGGAGGGTGAATGCCCCACAACAAGAGGATAGAGGAAAAAAAGAAGCTTATTGACTACAGTGTCAAATTTTCGGGACTTACACAGATCCAAAATTGATACCAATAAGTAAGAAACGTTGGTTTTGCATAATATTGCCAAACAAAACGCCAGATAACATCTCATAATAGGTGTCATTTTTAGGTCCTTAAACACACACAATAATAATACCCATATGTTGCAGGACAGTACGTCTGACCACGATAGCCGTAACGCTCCGACAATCCATCAATCATCCATCAATTTGTCGCTTACCAAAGTCTTACTAAAACCTTTCGACAAATTTTTGAGTGCCGTGTGTAATGTTCTATATTTTCAATGGAACATTTATTTTATTTTGCAGCAAGCGACAGCACAACAGTAACATCTTCCCTGGCGAGCGCTGCACATACACACACACATACGCACCCACGCATACGTACGCACACTCTCACACATTCTTGTATTTGAGACCTTTTGAGACCTCCGAAAAATGCCTACGTCTTTAGGACCACCCTTTCTAGATATATAAAGATTTATATTTACAACATTAATAATATATACATACTTTACAAATGTAAAAAAAGTAAGCTTTTTTTAATTCTATTTTTTTTGTAATTGGTTTTTAATATTAATTATTTGCTTCAAATTATTACTGTATGTCTCTAGATACATATGTATTTATTTTTTAAAATTTGGTCAAAGGGGGCGCATTGCAATTTCTTTCACACACTTGTTATTGCATATGTTGGCCAGAGGGGGAGCACTTCAAATTTTTACACACACTTGTTATTTCATATGTTGAACAGAGGGGGAGCACTTTTAAAACCGACACACAGTCAATTTAAAAAATCCGTCCTTTTTGGGACCACCCTAATTTTGATGGATTTCACCACCAGGGGTGCAAATGAGACATTCTCTATCAGATGCAATGGTTTTCCGTATTGGGACCATGATTTCGGTTCTAACTTGTTCACCGGTCCTCATATGGAAGGTACTTTTCCTTGTTGATGTCTCAAGAAGGGTAGAAATACAAGAACACACACACACACACACACACACACACACACACACACACTTTCTTGTATTTGTTATCATCTTGAGACCTCCAAAAAATGCCTACCTCTTTAGGACTACCCTTTCTAGATATATAAAGATTTGTATTTACAACATGAATAATATATACATACTATGCAAATATAAAAAAGCTTGTTGTGAAAAATGAGTTGGAATTTCACAAGAAAAAGGTCACAATTTCACAAGAAAAATTTCACAACACAAGTCAAAATTTTGCAAGAAAAACTGAACATTTTGCAATATTATGATAAAAGTTGGGATTTTACTCAATAACAGTCGCAATTTTACGAGAGAAGCTTAAAATGTTGGCAATTTTATGAAAAGAGTCGTCATTTTACTCGACAAAAGTCACAATTTTATAAGAAAACTTTAACATTTTGTCAATATTATAATAATGATCGGAATTCTACTCGGCAAAATTATGAAAAAAGTCATAATCTTAATCAAATAATGTCACTATTTTACAAGAACAACAAAACAATTGGCAATTTTGTGATAAAAGTCTGAATTTTATTTGACAAATGTCACCATTTTGCATTAAAAAGTAATCATTTTACATTAAAAAAAAGTAATCATTTGACATTAAAAAAGTAATAATTTTACAAGAAGATATTGCAATATTACAGAAACAGAAAGAATATTAACTTTTAGTTAATTTTTTTGGTTCAGAATTTTTTGTTTGTAATTGGTTTTTAATCTTCATTATATACTTTAAGTTGTTACAGTATGTCCCTATATACATATGCATTTTATTTTTTAAATTCATTTTGGCCAAAAGGGGCGCATTTCAATTTCTTACCCACACTTGTTATTACAATGTTGGCCAGAGGGGGAGCACTTCAAATTTTTACACACACTTGTTATTACATATGTTGGCCAGAGGGGCAGCACTTCTAAAACCGACACACAGTCAATTTGAAAAATCCCTTCTTTTTGGGACCACCCTAATTTTGATAGATTTCCCCACCAGGCATGCAAATGAGACATTCTCTATTAGATGCAATGTTTTCCGTATTGGGACCATGATTTATGTCCTAACTTGTTCACCGGTCCTCATATGGAAGGTACTTTTCCTTGTTGATGTCTCAAGAAGGGTAGAAATACAAGAATACACACACACACACACAAGAAGCTTCAAAGTAAAATAGGAGTGACCGATTTAAATGCCAATATAATCGATATCGATATTGATGAGGTGGTGACTTGTCCAGGGTGTACCCCACCTTCCGCCCGAATGCAGCTGAGATAGGCTCCAGCACCCCCCGCGACCCCAAAAGAGACAAGCGGTAGAAAATGGATGGATGGATAATCGATATCTCGTATAGTATCAGTATATAAACAATACTAAAGTGATTTAATTGATGTATATTTTTTCTTGTTATTGTTACTACCGTATTTTTTCTATTATAAATTAATTATAAGTCGCATTGTCGATGAAGGGGCCATTTTGGGTCTAATTTTATACAAAAGTAGAAACCGGATTATAGGCCCCATTAAAGGGGTCATATTCTAATTTGTTGTTTTCAATATTTAAAACCCTTCCTTGTGGTCTACATAACATGTAATGGTGGTTCTTTGGTCAAAATGTTGCATAGATTATGTTTTACAGATCATCTTCAAGCCACTTTCTGACCTTCTCTCTACTACTGACAGATATAAGTTACAACTGTACACTACTCTATGTTAGAAATGGCAAGAGCAGAGGATAAATGCCCCACCACAAGAGGATAGAGAAAAAGAAGGAGCTTATTGACTACGGCACGGACTACAATAGTGGACGCGCAAAATTTTCAGGACATCTGCAAATCAGAAAATACATCAAAGCAGGTGCCAATAGCTCAGAAAAGTTGGTTTTGCATAATAAGGCGAAGCAAAATGCCAGATAATGTCTACTAATAGGTGACATTTTGGGGTCCTTATACACATACAATAACAATACCCGTATGTTGAAGCACAGTGCGTCTAACTACGGTAGCTGTAATGCTCCGCGTTCTATCAAGCATTGTTGCTTCGTAGCGTAGCAAAGTCGTTTGAAAACAGTTTGACAGATTTTTGAGCGATGTGTTTAGAGTTCTATATTCTCAATGAAACATCCACGTTTTGGTCTTGCTTGCTCGCGTTATTTATTGAGGAGGCGTCTAACAGCAGTCCACACGTATCTCCTATGTGTGACTGCTATCTACAAGTTACACTTATTACACTAACCATCCATCCATCCATTTTTTACCGCTTGTCCCTTTTGGGGTGGCGGGGGGGTGCTGGAGCCTATCTCAGCTGCATTTGGGCGAAAGGCGGGGTACACCCTGGACAAGTCGCCACCTCATCGCAGGGCCAACACAGACAGACAGACAACATTCACACTCACATTCACACACTAGGGCTAATTTAGTGTTGCCAATCAACCTATCCCCAGGTGCACGTTTTTGGTACCATGTACCAAAAAAAAAATATGAGGTCAGTAAGCACAACCAAAATTAATACATACACAAGGCGCACCGGGTTATAAGGCGTAC
Source organism: Entelurus aequoreus (assembly GCF_033978785.1). Taxonomy (NCBI): domain Eukaryota; kingdom Metazoa; phylum Chordata; class Actinopteri; order Syngnathiformes; family Syngnathidae; genus Entelurus; species Entelurus aequoreus. Next base: position 29,739,211 of record NC_084733.1, read on the forward strand.
TGTCGATTCTTGAGAAAATGAAAAGATTTTAAATGTGCCTTATGGTCTGAAAAATACGGTACAAAATAATTGTTGGGGTTAATTTTGTTATTCTTTACAATCTCAGGGAGTAAGTGTCTGGATACAGGAAGATTTTGATGGTACAACCCACATGGTTTAAATGGGAGCCAATAGTAGTTTTTTCTTTTGTTTAGTTATTGTGCACTAGCCACTTTAAAAATGTATGAAGCATTCAATACCAGAAATCCAATACAACTGATTTACAAAAATACTACAGAAGTTAATTAGTTAATACAATAAGCTTCCTAAAACAATGTGTTATTGTGTTTCCTTTAGTGACTTGCTATAAAACGAATCAGATCAGGACTCGAGATCGGATCTGAGGCCTAAAAAAATCGGTTCAGGATCGGAGGCCTAAAATGTTGATGGGGACATCTCTCACACAAAGTCTAGTGTTTATCCACATTGCCTGCTGTGACGTACAGCATCCAACATATGTTGGACTGCAACGGAGCGAGATAATTTAACGTAGGGATCATACTCGAAACCGGTTTTCCCCGTCTTTCGATAAGAAAAGAACCGAGTCCTCGGATTCGAATCCCTTTTTGAGAACCGGTACCCGTTATCGAGACCTCTATAGTAAAGAAAAAGAGTTGGTTCTTTATTCGTATCCCTCGGAATGAATCCCGTCCCGACCAGAAATGCTCCGTGTGACATCACAAGAAATGACGTCACGTAGCTCAGTCATTAGGCGCAGATAGCGAAAGCAGGAACACAATGCACCGGAAAAAGCGCTCCAAGGTGTAATAAAGTTCAAAACAAAAGGTATAATCCAATGAATAACTTTACTGAGAGATTTGAGCAGGTTAAAACACATGACGAACACTTTTACGACCAACCGGAAACATAGCAACCAGGCTAGCAACGCACCTCCTTTATGGCAGCTGTCGCAACGTTCTTAAAGCAACCGCAGCACATACATATATGACATCTCCCTTTTTTAACTTTTGTTTTTCTTTCCTTGTAAACAAAACAAAATCACACTGTATACTGTATGTGTTGTCTGTCTAATTATAAATAATGCAGACGAGGCGTGTTGGCTGAGTTCTTGACGTTTACTTTCACAGCGTGCTCATAACCTCATTCTTAGCTGCCGGGTGGCGACATGCAACAACACTTTTCGGGGCTACCGCGCATGCTCGTCACTCCCGTTGCATGCTGGGTATAGTAGTTGTTATTTTCCCTAGCTCAGGGGTCGGCAACTCAAAATGTTGAAAGAGCCATATTGGACCACAAATACAAAAACAAATCTGTCTGGAGCCGCAAAAAATTAAAAGCCATACTATATACAGATAGTGTGTCATGAGATATACATTGAATTAAGAGGACTTAAAGGAAACTAAATGAGCTCAAATATACCTACAAATGAGGCATAATGATGCAATATGAACATATAGCTAGCTTAAATAGCATGTTAGCATCGATTAGCTTGCAGTCATGCAGTGACCAAATATGTCTGATTAGCACTCCACACAAGTCAATAACATCACCAAAACTCACCTCTGTGCATTCATGCACAACGTTAAAAGTTTGGTGGACAAAATGAGACAGACAAAGAAGTGGCATAAAACACGTCCTAGAAAGTCGGAGAAAGTTGTACATGTAAACAAACTACGGTGAGTTCAAGGACCGCCAAAATTAGTAGGACAAAACGGCGCTCGCTAAATACTCAAATCAGTGAAGCATGTTTAATATAAACAGTGTGCTTTATAACAATTAGGGAGGTTTGTGTCATGTTTGTCCTCCTACAGAAACCATATTAACACAAAAAATATATTTTTTCCCCCCCATCTTTTTCCATTTTTCATACATTTTTGAAAAAGCTCCAGAGAGCCGCATGTGGCTCTAGAGCCGCGGGTTGCCGACCCCCGCCCTAGCTCATAACATCACATCTTTCCCCCTATAAAGAACAATTTTAACTCAATAAAGTGTATTTCTTTTTTTAGCTTTAACTTTTCATTTTTTAGCCTTGTAACCACATTTGCAAACAACTTTTCTCTTCATAGAATTTTCTTTCAATAAAGAAATAAAGTGCAAAAATGTCAAAGCATCATAACAAACAGTTATGTCAAATAGCAGCAGAAGTGCGCACTTTTTAGAGAGCTGTATTATTTTCAGTTTTGTGCCCAAGGGACTGATTTTATTTAACACCATATTATTATTTATACACATATAGTGAATACAGAGACAGGTTGTTTGTGTGTTACTGTATATATTTGTTTTTCTGAAAAATCCCACTTAATATACTTTGGGTAACAACAGTCAATATTTATTCATTTTATTTTATTTTTTTAGGGGGGTAACAGTCAATATTTATTTATTTATTACATTTTATTTTTTTCTTATATAATAAAAGTGAGCTTTTGTTAAACCAAATATTGTGTGTGTTTTTCCATATACAACAACCTCTCTGGACTCGATAAGAGAATCGATAAGGAATCGGTTCGATAAGAGGATTCGATAATAGGCTCGAACTTGATAATTTCTTATCAAACATCATCCCTAATTTAGCGTTCAGTTTCCATTTGCGATCATACGATCCAACATGATTTTCTAATGGTAACGGGTGTAGAGTATTTCTAACCAAGGGTAAACTATTCTGTTGTGAATTGGCAGATATGCCAGGTATCAAACAACACACTTCAGACTTCCTTCTTTTCTACCAACAACGCGTCAATTTAGGCAGAGTCTGAATTGCCTACGGTGCTGTCACAGACCTCTGGAATTTAGAAACACCAATATTAATATTATAAGTGATTCAATGTTGCATGCTTGGCTGTGCTTATGCTTAGCTATTCTTCATCCACAAGTAATATTGGTACTTGGAGGCAAGGATTAGGAATTTAGAGCAGCTCTGCATTGTGGAAGAATGTACTTTTGGCTGCATTAACTAGCCAAGAATGTTATATGCTACATTGTTGAAGCTTCATCAACATTATGATAGGGTGATATAATTAAAATCTCTATTGTAGTCATTTGTATGACACAATATTAGGCAAAAGATGTAAAATAAACATGTTATTCAAAATAAAATGGGTAATACAATTATATACATTTTTGAGATTTCATTGTTTAACATTATCGGTTGCATTTATGAAATCTATGAAATCTAAAATTATTAAAAATCCCTTTGCCAAATAGTAGCAAATAACGTCAGTGTTTAATACTGATGTCTGGACTTTATTTCTGCTGAACTGCTCTCAAGTGATGCACGCTAAAGTTAAGGAATATATGCTGACGGTACACATTGTGCCCTTGAGTTCAAGGTTTGTGCAACATTTCGTTGAAAAGATAAGATTACATTTCATTGATCTCTTTTCGGGGAAATGTATGAAAGGACAAGGTGAAGAGAACTAAAAAAAAAAAAGATGAATAAAAATAAAAAGCTTTCTGTCACATAAACTATGTATTTATTTAGTTTATGTACATTTAAAAGGATGCCAGTGTTGAAAGAGTATATTGTTATGTATTGTATATTATAATGTTCAGTTTATTTTATATTATTTTGATTATATTGTTTGTTTTAGCATGCTACACAACATAGGTTATTTGTTTGTTTGTTAAGTATTCCTGTTGGCCACCCACAGGATATTTTCAAGGTACTGTATACTACATTTTACCATAAAAATAATAGTGGTACCATTTTCCCACTTACAGTAATACAGTGAAAAAAAACAATCATAGATTTTACAGTTAAAAAATGACAGCTGAGTCAGCAAAATGTTAAACAAACTCTGGTACCAATTTTTTTTATTTATTTTTTTTAAATTTTTTTTTTTTTTTACATGACGACACTTAAAAAAAAAGATTCTAGAATTTACGGTAAAAACTGGCATTTCAATCTCAAAAAAATTACCGTAATTATAACAACAACACCTTTTTCACATTTACAGTACTACGGTGTAAAAAAAAGAGTAGATTTTACGGGGGAAAACTGGCAACTCACTCGTCAAAATTTTACCGCAAATAATTTACAGGTACTGTTTTTCCATTTCCAGTAATACACTGTAAAAAAGCTAAATGATCGTAGATTTTAGAGTACAAAACCTGGCAGCTTTGTCGCCAAAATATTACCGTAAAAAACACTTGTTCAGTCTTTCCATTTACAGTAATACACTATAATAAAACTATTGCAGATTTTACAGTAAAAACTGGCAGCTCAGTCGCCAAAATTTCGCCGTTAAAATATCACCATTACCATTTTTCTCTTATCAGTAATAAAAAAATAAATATGTTCCTGGTTCGATTCCCAGCTTCTACCAACCTAGTCACTTCTGTTGTGTCCTTGAGCAAGACACTTCACCCTTGCTCCTGATGGGTCGTGGTTAGCGCCTTGCGTGGCAGCTCCCGCCATCAGTGTGTGAATGTGTGTGTGAATGGGTGAATGTGGAAATAGTGTCAAAGCGCTTTGAGTACATTGAAGGTAGAAAAGCGAGTATAACCCATTTACCATTACCGGCAGCTCAGTTGCCAGAATTTTACCATAAAAATAACAGTAATACCATTTTTCCATCCACGGTAATTCGATGTGAAAACCATTGTAAATGTTACGTCACATTTTGGCGACTGAGCTGCCAGCACCTTATGTTTATGGATTTTTAATTTTTTTATTTCAGTGTAACATTTTTGCAGCAGATCCCTAAAAACAAGAGAGCGCTGTCATGCAGAAGATCTTCGACTATCTTTTTGGCAGCAGATGCTTAGAAACAGCAAAAGTATTTGGCCACCCATCCAATCCATCCATGGTGTGGGGTTGTTTTTCAGGAGCTGGGCTTGGCCCCTTAGTTCCAGTGAAAGGATATTTGAATGCTCCAGGATACCAATACATTTTGGACAATTCCATGCTCCCAACCTTGTGGGAACAGTTTGGAGTGGGCCCCTTCCTCTTCCAACTTGACTGTGCACCAGTGCACAAAGCAAGGTCCATAAAGACATGGATGGCAGAGTCTGGTGGGGATGAACTTTACTGGCCTGCACAGAGTCCTGATCTGAACCCGACAGAACACATTTGGGATAAATTAGAATGGAGACTGAGAGCCAGGCCTTCTCGACCAACATCAGTGTGTGACCTCGCCAATGCGCTTTTGGAAGAATGGTCGAAAATTCCTATAAACACACTCTGTAACCTTGTGGACAGCCTTCCCAGAAGAGTTGAAGCTGTAATAGCTGCAAAAGGTGGACCGACATCATATTGAACCCTATGGGTTAGGAATGGGATGGCACTTCAAATACTTTTGGCAATATAGTGTAGTTATGTTATTAAATATTTTCCGAATTTAGTGATGCCGACAAAATAGACACAACAAAATCAAATGTCCACTGAAGAGGATGTTGGATCTCAGGAATATAGAAAATAAGAAATGTCTTTAGCTTCCTGGAAACATGGCCCCCAAAACAATATAGTTGTAGACTGTGTACTGTATACTCATTTGGAGTGTACTTGCTGAGCTAGAAACCAGGGGTGAATAAAGACACATTTTCATTACACATGATAAATTGAAGTTATGTCTGTGAGGACGCAGCGACAGAAACTTCTGGGAACAGTAGTCACCCGAGTAATTATGTACTAATGATTGTTATTGATTACTCACGGTTGAGGCGCAACATGCTTGCTCGTTGTGCATTCGTTCTGTCCCCCCCCGTGTAGCCGTTTTGTATATTACAAATGCCCTAACATGCCTCCAGATAGAACGACATGCCAACATTACTGTCAGGAAAATGAGTTCCCATCTCTGCTTATCACTCCATCATGTTTGTGTGTGTCAACAAGAGTTCAGGTGCAGGGTTTCTTTATATATCTCTAAACAGTAGACCGGTCTGGGGTTCTGTTGCCGATCCACTGTCTGCTTATATTAGGCAACAGACCCAGGAGTAGGGCCAGACCGCACAAACACAACCAAACAACACATGCACACAAGGTCTTGCTGGAACAATTAGTTACAGCTTGAGAGAAATGGCCCTGAAGTGCAAGAGAAGTACCTACTGACACACACCAACATGCACACACAGTGAAAGTCTTGTGACAGGATGAGTGACAGCGTTACAGGCTGTTGCCACATGACTTCCTCTCTCTCGCTCTCTGCACACACACACATTTACACACACACTTCCCTATGTTCCAGTGTTAATAAATTGTGTCCTAGCAGCTGTTCGCGTCGACTGCAGCCTCCGTCTGCTGTGCGATCTGATCCTTCGATGACGTCCAGTTAGCCGTTGACTCGTCTCCTTCCTGTTTCTCTTCCACTTCCTGTCCATGTGACGCTGCAATCGAAGTGACACATGTTGTACTTTGGCGTGCATGTTTTCAGTGGAGATGCCAACTGGTTGCTGGAGGTTACTTATTAACTAACCAGTTGTTAATGTTCTTCTTGAATAAGAATAAAACACCAGTTACTTTGTACAGAAGGTTCCTTTTGTTCTTTGTGCAGGAAAACTTGTTGGACTTGTTTTGTTTCCGAGTACCAGATATTTCTGACTATAGGGCGCTGTGGAGGTTTTGCTCCTCCGGGTTCTTCAGACCATCAAGGACGGACATGACAGTCTCGTTCATCGTTGTGAACAATGATTTATTTTTCAATAAATGTTCTTTGGGTTGCTTTTCAGCCATAAGTTCTTGTCTCCGTCTCGCTCTCGCTCGTGCTCGTGCTCGTGTTCGCTCTCCACCATCAACAACTCCCCCTCGCTCCTTGCCGGCTGCTGCATTTAACAGAGTGACAGGTGATCAGATAAACACTCCCAGGTGGGTCATCTATGCACCTGTCGCTGATCTCGAAGCCAGTCCTGGCACACCCCGCTTCGCTGCAGGTCCGCAGGCCACGCCCCCCCCACAGGCGCACTTATTGTCCTTTCATTTTCTCAAAAAGCAACAGTGCACCTAATGCACTGTAATTCTGGTTGTGCTTACCAGTGACGTGCGGTCAGTGGAGGCAGGTGAGGCGGGGTCTGACGTGCCATCATGGAAAGAAAAAAATGTAAAAAAAAAAAAAAAGTATTAAATTGTTATATGTATCCAGTGATTATACTATAAAGTTATTTTCCATTTAAATTCACCAGTTTTAGATTATTTTTATTCAAAATCGCTGAATTTTCACATTTGCCGTTCAAATACTGAGAAGAGACGGTGCGTTGATCAGCAGCTCAATCCATATTGAGGCACATCACTGCGTTGTGCCTCAACATGGATTGCGGACTCGGCTGACTGCTGGCCTGCTGTGCAGTGAGACCGTATTGCTATATGAACTATATTATACATTTCCATTGTTTAGTTAGCTGAGGTATATAATGTACAGTGTATTTTGTCAACAACTGTATGTGTGTAAGTATTTCTTGTGCTGAGCAATCATAAAACTGCTGCGAAAGACGCACTGGCTGAGGCTCGCAGTAATCCCGCCTCCTGGTGGTAGAGAATGCACCCCCGCCGTAGAATGTACCCCCTGACGGGAGTGTTATATCAACTAAAGCCCACACTTAAACTTTCCACGTGCAAGATTGAATCTATTTAAAAAAGTTATTTAATAAGAAGCCAAAAAGTGCAAAAACAATAATGTTCGTGTTGGAGGAGTTGTGAATGACTGCAGGGCCACAACATTAGGTACACCTGCAGACTGCAGCAAGGATTTCATATTTCATTCATTCACAAATCCTCCAACACAAACATTATTGTTTTTGCACTTTTTGGCTTCTTATTAAATAACTTTTTTAAATAGATTCATTGCACTTTGCAATGCACCCCATAGTTGACTTGTTTGAGATCTAAAAAACAAGGTGTTGATAAAATACTTCCTTGCTGTGAGACGTTACATCATGATGTTGCCGGGGCAACAACCTCTTGTACTCATAAAAATGCTAAAAAAAAAAACATTTTTTTGCATCTTCATTACAAATTACGAGTGGGCGAATGTGAGTGTTCCACTGTCTATCTGTGTTAGAGGCGGCGGCTTGTCCAGTGTGAACCTCGACTTCCGCCCGAGTGCAGCTGAGATAGGCTCCAGCCTCCCAGCATCCCCAAGAAGGACAAGCAGTAGCAAATGGATGGACATATAGTACCGATGAATACCGGTGTCGATTAGGAATATTACTATTGTTATTGATTTCAATATAATCCTAACGATATACAGCCCTCAAAGCTTGTCTTCTTAAATAACTACATATCTTTTTGTGTAAGAAAGGTTTCTTACCTGCTGACAGTTTCGGCTGACACTTCAGCCTTCGTCAGAGCTGCCGTAGCTTCCTGGTGTGGCGTGTCTAAAAAGACAACAAGGGAAATGTCCTATCATCAGAAACAAACAAATGCAAAAGATGGATGAAGGAGGCTATGGAAATCAGGAAGTGAGGGGCCAACACCATGAACAGGGATGAGGGGGATTACTTGCTCTCGCACACCTAGGACACTGTTCTTCATCAGTGATGCCATGGCGGAGAACAGGTATGGCTGGGTCGGGAAACTTTATTTTGAAGGTGTTCCCGACCCGTTCAGCTGTTTTAAGACACGTCACACCAGGACAGCTCTGACGAAGGCTGAAGTGTCGGCCAAAACTGTCAGCAAATAAGAAACCTTTCTTACACAAAAAGATATGTCTGAACACAAGAATTTTGAACATTAGTACACATCCATGCCACCCTGAGAAAACTGATGTTTAAGTTTATATGTAGACTGCAGGGGTCCGAGAATGATCCTATTATATAGATAACCTATCCTAGGTGTAGTTCTGTTAGGTACCAATTGTATATATGGAAACACTGATATATGTGCCTTTTATAGAATGTGTAGACACATTTTTAAAGTATATATATATATATACTTTATTTTTTTATTGCTGCTTTTATTTATATATTAGATGCCTTTTTTACTGAATATGCACAAGCACTGTTTTAATATTATATGACAATGCCTTTTATATTGTACTTTTTTTGTTTGTTTGTCTTATGCACTGTATGTGATTGTATGTCTACTTGGACGTTGTAGTCTGCAATAAAGCTTGATTGAGCCCTACTTGGGAGACAAACAATTTTGCAGCAAATTCTTAAAAAACACAAGAGTGCTCCTGTTGTATAGAGGAACTTGGACCATTGCAAACACATTGTCAGATCCTTGTATTAACATTTTAACATTGCTAGCCAACATAGAACACTGTGGTCCAAACTTGTGACTTATATGACTGAGGTGTTCCTCAAGGCACCCCTTTAAGTTCTCTCCTTTTTGGCAATTAATTATTGTTTTTTGTTATGTGCTTTATGTAAAGTGTTGCTGTTGCTTGTTTATTTCAGATGCAGTCAGTAGTCATTTCTTCTCATTTTTTATTTATACTAAAGGTGTTCCTGAAGGTTCCGTTTTAGGTCCTCTCTTTTTCAACATTTGGGCTATTGAACTTGCGGCCCTCGAGTTCAGTTCAAAAAACTTGTGTCATACACATTTTGCAAATTCTTAAAAACAGGGTGCTGTCATAGAGATGATCTTTGACTAGCTTTTTTGCAGAAGGTCCTTAAAGACAGCAGCGTTCCCAATTCTGCCAAAATAAATCAAATGTCTATTGTGTAGGATGCTGTTGTACAAAATAAGACTGATAGTGAAGGGGGAAGTTTAGTTTAGTTAAAAAGCCATGCTGGCATTACATTTAAGCAAGCAAGCAAGCCAAAAGTTAGCTTGTTAGGTTTTAAAATCGTGTTTTCTTTGTTTTTATTAAGGTGTTACGCCTCTCCTGAAGTCTTCTAGTGCCCTGCAATAGAAAAAGTGTGGCCAATTGGCCCAAGTAGAATGATGATTCGGTATCTTGCTGCCACCGGAAATAGATCATTTAATAAATCCAGAGGCTGCCATGCAAAACTGATTTTTAACTGTTGTTTTTTCGATTCTCTAACTTTTATACATATGAATATATGAGACTGAACGGGGCCATGCAGAGAGCCAGCTAGCCAGGGGAGGATTCCAGTAGTGTGTAATTGGCCTTAAGCCATTCCTCTGGCCTGCTGCTCTTTGAATAATACATGGTCTTTTTAATGAAGACCCCTTTTTTTGTTGTCTTTTTTCCCCACACTTCTCTAGGATCTAGGGTGAAATTAGCATTCTCTGCCAGTTTGCATTTTAATGAGGCTTTGGCTACCAACGCCGGGTCGTACTCATTGTTGCTATCGTCTCGGTCTAAAAGTAAGATAAGGACGGCCTTCAAAAGAGTTGAAGCCGTCAAAGTCTTTTCATTTTGCGAATGACAGGACTTTAGTCTTGAGAAACTTTTATACCAACACACTGGCTGTTACATACTGAAGTTCATACCTGAGTAGAGAGTGGGGGATTAACACTAGATAATTTAATACCTTATTAAATACTTGGACCACCCCTAAGTCCCTGCAGAATACAGTCCCTAAGCACTTGCACGTGAACATTTTCACATGAGGCTTTACAGTAAGTTGGTCTCTGGACCTGAGAGTGTTGGAGCCTGTCCTTGAGTGAACATTCCTCAATCATTGGGGCATGTTTCCTAATCCTGCTCTAGTTCCCTTTCATCTCCATGCTAATTCCTTGTGAGCTGGACAAAAGGGTGAGAGTTTAGCCAACCTGAAGGAGGCTGAAAGTTTGGTGATTCTAATCATTCAAGACCTAGTACACTATGGTACACAAATGATCTGTATCGCCTATTAACACGCTTTCACTTTGAGTAGGGTACCTACCGCAGTGGTCAGGTATCTAAATGGTGGCAGGTGCGTGTACAAGGGTGTTTTTGTCCTAGCAACTGGAGGGTTGGAGGTCTTGGATCTTGCATAGTTAGATTTTTTGCTCGTATCTGCTTTTTGCAGGAATATATTGCAGGAATATATATGTAGACCAGTTGTGTACCCAGGTAGTGTGCGCAATGCTTGCTGTGCAAAAGCCAGTTTAGCTTGGTTGACCACCACTGGTTTTCACTTCCGGGAAGAAATCCATCTATCCATCCATCCATCCATCTCCTTGTCCCTCTTGAGGTCGTGGGGGTGGCTGGAGCCTATCCCAGATGCATTCGGGCGGAAGGCGGGTTACACCCTGGACAAGTCACCACCTCATCACAGGGCCAACACTGCTAGACAGAAAACATTCACACTTTAGGGCCAATTTCACTTGTCGGAATACAAGCAAAACTCAAAAATAGAGTATAGCAAGTGTCTTTCAATGTAGGAAACTACAAAGCCATATTTTCATCCATCCATCCATCCATCCATTTCCTACCGCTTATTCCCTTCGGGGTAGCGGGGGGCGCTGGAGCCTATCTCAGCTACAATCGGACGGAAGGCGGGGTACACCCTGGACAAGTTGCCACCTCATCGCAGGGCGCCATATTTTCATTTCACAACAAATAGACCAAATAATAAAGACATAATCTTACTCAGTAATATATTTTCCTCACATATATATATATATATATATATATATATATATATATATATATATATATATATATATATATATATATATATATATATATATATATATATATATATATATATATATATATATATATATATATATATATATATATACATATATTTTTTATTTATTTATTTATATTTTCTTTAATTTTACATTGTTGGATTTAAACATGTTTTACAGACACTACCCCACACTTTAATACGATATTTAAGATATGGAACAATTAGTCATTTATACAAAAATAACATTTTGATTTAGCAATTCTTTCACTTTGTGTAAAATAGCTACAGTTTTAGATATTTTAACCTTTGTATCATTTATATGTAATTTCCATGACAAATACTCTTCAATTATAAAACCCAAAAACTTATTCTACTTTGTTCTTTGAATCTCAACTTTTACTACTACTACAAAAAATCATGAATTGTGTAATTTTTGTCAATTGGTTTTCAACCACCTCTAACACATCTGTAATATTTTGTCCTGAGTAGAATAGGGTGGTGTCGTCCGCAAATAAAATTGACAGTGATAGGCAGTAACAAGTAATAAATATATCGTGGACGCTGCCCAACACCAAGACGCTGAGAAGGTTTCAGTTCTCAAGAAAATGGGTTTATTGAACAAAAAATAAAATTTGTATTGACATCCAGCATCCATTACATCATATTTACATACATCATACATTTATTGTCTGCCCTAAATGTCAAAATATATTTTTTTGTTTATATCCCAACGATGCCCCCCCCCCCCCACGCCCCAAAAAACAAACAAAAAACCCAAACCAAAGTAATAACAGTATTAACAAATAAATCAATAAAACAAATAATAATAATAATAATAATAATAACAAGAAGAAGTAGAAGAACAAAAAATAAAATAATATAAACACATAGTAAAAATAAAACAAACAAACAAACAAAACAAAAATATATAGATATATAGGGAGTAATCTTTTTTTTAGACAGTACAATCACTAACTCGAGAAAATAAAATCAGGCTTATGGGTTGTGACATAATTGAGTTTTCCCAGTATGAAGTAAATTTCTCCAATGTATAATTAATAAAAGCCGTTATCTTCTCTATTTTATGAATGTCCATTGTGATTTCCATCCATAGCTTCAAAGTTGGGCTCTCCTGTAATATCCATTTCCTGGTAAGGGTCTTTTTACAAGCCACCAGTAGGATATTCATTAAGTGTTTATCTTTTTTCAGCCAATCCTGAGGTACATGTCCGAAAAACAGAGTCTTACTTTCAAGGGGTACTTCACATTTGAAAATATCCTGTAGAGCTTGGTGTATCCCTTCCAATTGTGCTTTATGAGACTTCTGAGAAGGTGTAATACAATATCTGATCAAACTTTTCCAGCCAAACTCCCTCCACTTGGGTGAGCTGGTACAAGTCCATTGATATTTCCATATCATTGTCCATTCTTCCTCAGATAGTTATCCCCCCTTCTCTCATTTTGTTTTAATATATGAGGTTGAATATGATTTCAGATTAAACAGACCCTTATACAAGCATATATATCAATAGTTTCTGAATTATAGGCTTTTGTAAACAGTTCAATGAAACATATGCTTGTCTTTGTTACATTTTTCATTTTCATATTAACAAAATGCCGCAACTGCAAATAACGATAGAAGTTTTGGTTTTCCTATAAGTCTGTCCTTTTAATAGTTTCAAAACTGAGCATTTTTTAAATCTTTCATTACACTACATAAAACTGTTATACCTTTAGATATCCAGTCCTTGAATCTTGAGTCTAATTTATTAGGTGTAAACTCTGAATGTCCGTAATTTAAAAAAACATTCTACACAAGTGATTTTTTTTTTCTTGTATGCATTTATTTTTAATACCATTAGTCATCCAAGGTTTGTTAATTTAATTTGTATTTTGCCAAGGCCTCCAATTTATATATTTTTTTACAGTTCTTTTCATACAGAATAACAATATTTTCATAAATTATTCACATCATCTTTGTACACTTCATCCCATTTTGTTTCAAGGTGTTCAAGGCTTCCATTGATCTATTTCTTATAAATATCTCTGTTGGGTTTTGTACTACAGCACTACATTGGTTCTCATAAACACAAAATACAGGTAGATGATCACTCACATCCGTCATCGAAATAACACCAACTAATATTCTTTCGTCATTCCTTGTGTTTGTAAAAATGTTGTCAATAACAGATGCACTGTGTTGTAATTCTTGTTAGTTTCGAGATAATGGGAGATAATCCTGTGCTGTACATCGTGTTCAAAAACTCATCTGATGTTCTCAGTCCTCCTACAATATCGATGTTAAAATCACCACAAAGAAACACCGATGTGTTTAGTATTCTGTCAAAAAACTCCCTCTGTCCATAAACTGTTTTATAATGAATGAATTGTAATCACTATATATTTTATCATTGTATTGATATTTGGGTCCACGGAAATGTGTATTAGTCCATTTTGTATTTATGTCAAACCATTTTGTTTGTCCAGTTCCTTCATGTTTCTTTCACAGGAGTCTGTCTTTACTGGCAATACCTGTGTTTTTCATATTCAGGTTCTCGCTTATGTAGACCTCTGTGCCTTTTAGCTTCCTCTCTTGCCTCAGAAGCGCCATCGTATGCTTCCTATTGGCAGATCTCAAAATAATGGCAGGTTTGCCCTCTTTTCTTCTTCTTGGGAGAAGATGTCATACCTCAATGTTTCTTGTGTCCATTTTAATCTCTTTGGAGTGCATGCAAGTATTTGCTTGATCCTCTGTTGATAGTTTGTCCTTTTTGTTTGGTTCCTAGTCCTTATTTTTTCGATACTGCTCTGGCATATGATCATGATGATCATATGATGATCAGGATTTCTAATCCCCTACTTTTTAAGTCGTTAAATTTTGTGTATTGTGCCAGGTCAGCCACCCGGTTTTTCAGTGCAGCATTTTTTTTCATCTTTTTCTACAATTATAAGTTTAAAGGCCTACTGAAATGATTTTTTTTTTTTTTAAACGGGGATAGCAGATCCATTCTATGTGTCATACTTGATCATTTCGCGATATTGCCATATTTTTGCTGAAAGGATTTAGTATAGAACAACGACGATAAAGTTCGCAACTTTTGGTCTCTGATAAAAAAAAAGCCTTGCCCCTACCGGAAGTAGCGTGATGACACCGGAGGAAGGACTGCTCATATTTTCCTATTGTTTACACCTGCAGCGAGAGATATTCGGACTGAGAAAGCGACAATTACCCCATTAATTTGAGCGAGGATGAAAGATTTGTGGATGAGGAACGTGAAAGTGAAGGACTAGCGTGCAGAGCAGAACGTATCTTTTTTCGCTCTGACCGTAACTTAGCTACAAGGGTTCATTGGATTCCACACTCTCTCCTTTTTCTATTGTGGATCACGGATTTCTATTTTAAACCACCTCGGATACTATATCCTCTTGAAAATGAGAGTCGAGAACGCGAAATGGACATTCACAGTGACTTTTATCTCCACGACAATACATCGGTGAAGCTCTTTAGCTACTGAGCTAATGTGATAGCATCGGGCTTTACTGCATATAGAAACAAAACAAATAAGTCTCTGACTGGAAGGATAGACAGAAGATCAACAATACTACCAAACTCTGGACATCTAAATAAATGGTTAATGCTTTCCAGCCTGGCGAAGCTTAACAATGCTGTTGCTATCGACGCCATTGAAGCTAACTTAGCTACGGAACCTCGACAGAGCTATGCTAAAAACATTAGCTCTGCACCTATGCCAGCTCTCATCTGCTCATCACGACCCGTGCTCACCTGCATTCCAGCGATCGACGGTACAACGAAGGACTTCACCCGATCACCGATGCGGTTGGCGGCCCGGAGACGGAGGAAGTCAAGGTGAGGTCGTTCGGCTAGCGCGTCTGCTATTCTCAAAGTGCTCCTTGTTGTGTTGCTGTAGTCCACCGCTAATACACCGATTGCACCTACAGCTTTCTTCTTTGCAGTCTCCATTGTTCATTAAATAAATTGCAAAAGATTCACCAACACAGATGTCCAGAATACTGTGGAATTTTGAAATGAAAACAGAGCTTTTTGTATTGGATTCAATGGGCTCCAAATACTTCCGCTTCCACTGTTGACGTCACACGCACACGTCATCATATCGAAACGTTTTCAGCCGAAAGTTTGCCGGGAAATTTAAAATTGCACTTTATAAGTTAACCCGGCCGTATTGGCATGTGTTGCAATGTTAAGATTTCATCATTGATATATAAACTATCAGACTGCATGGTCGGTAGTAGTGGGTTTCAGTAGGCCTTTAAGTGCTTTGACCTGTTCCACATGAACCATTATTTGTTTCTGATATTGGCTTATGACTGATACAGCTTCTGGTAAAAAGTCCAAGGATTTTTTAAGTTCCTCCCCTTTGTCAGAGGTAATGTTCTTTTTGGGTGGCATGACATTTAGATGTATAAACTGGAGTTTATAAATACAAATAGCGACTGTACCTGCTGACAGTGGTGGCATGGTTCAGTTAGCTTGGATGCAAGTGGGCCTTGTTGCTCCTGGTAGCTGCTAGCTGCTGTCAAGGCCGATTGCTGGGCTCGGTAGCCGGTGCCGGTGCCGGTGCCGGTGTTGTTGCCGAGTGGTGGCTAGCATCTGCCGGTTCTGTGGTCGGGCTCGATGGTGGTTAGCTGATGCCAAGGATGTTGGATGGCAGCTAGCTCCTGCCAGTGTTGTGTTCAGGCTGGATAACAGTTACAGTAGCTGGTGTCGAGGCGGTAGCCGGGCCGGATGGCGACTCGCTCCTGCTGGTGCTGTGGTCGGGCTAGATGGTGGCTGGCTGATGCCCTGGTTGTAACCGGGCCGGATGACAGTTAGAGTGTCCGCCCTGAGATCGGTAGGTTGTGAGTTCAAACCCCGGCCGGGTCATACCAAAGACTATAAAAATGGGACCCATTACCTCCCTGCTTGGCACTCAGCATCAAGGGTTGGAATTGGGGGTTAAATCACCAAAAATTATTCCCGGGCGCGGCTACGCTGCTGCCCACTGCTCCCCTCACCTCCCAGGGGGTGATCAAGGGGATGGGTCAAATGCAGAGGACAAATTTCACCACACCTAGTGTGTGTGTGACAATCATTGGTACTTTAACTTTAACTTTAACTTTAACTTCACTCCTGCGGGTGCTGTGGGAATGCGGCACTCTCTCTGTCACCTCCCTCTGCTCCTCGCTCTGCTCTCTCTGTCGCCTCCTGCTCTCCAAGCAGGAATCGGTACAAAAATATACCGATATTCGGTATGCATCCATACTCAGCATGGACACCCGGAAATCTGACATTCACTACACTCTCGGACAATGTCTTACAGATATCTTCAAAAGAGAAGTGAACTTTTTTGTAGACATTTTGACCATCATCAAGAGACAAGAACACACTTGTCTTTTTCTTTTGTGTGTGTTATAAATAGTGAAAAACTACACGGCTAACAATGATGTTAATTGGGAGTAATTTATTCCACCCATAAAGCCCTCTAGAAGCATCCGAAAACCGCCAACACCGCTCCATTTACAGTACATGCCGTGACCTGCATACTAACCAAGCTATAGCGACATTGTTATTGTAAAAGCTAACACTTTCTGGCGTAGTGACACATTCTCACTGTTCCTACGACGACTAATAAGAAGCCCGCTACTAGCTTGCTTCAGCTGCTAATAACGTTTGTTGCGACGCGCCACAGAATAAAGAAGGAGCATGTGCTCCTTCTGCTGTATTGCCTTTGAGTTAGGAAAAGTTAATGCAATATTATAATTCATGCATCCAACCTGTATAATAGAGGATTGTGGCAAAAAGCTGGGAAGCTGTTCAAAATTGAAAATCCACACTTTACCAATTTAATACTACATGGCTCTCAACAAGGCTATAAATGGAATACAGTATAATATCACAACATCGCGATAAAGCCTTTTTTTTTTTTTTTTAATCTGAGAAGTACACATTATCCTGAATTTAGCAGCTAAATGAGACAACAAGTGCTGAAAGATGAAACCATCCCGTCAGTCGGCATCCCGGTGAGAGCGAACATTGTAAGTCACTCTTTTATGTTGTTATTTGAAACGTCTAGCAGTAATGCTGCGTGATAATTAACGGCCCAAAAAGTCTGCCATTAGTGGTAGCAAATACAGAAAGTGCTATCGATGTTGTTATTGATTTCACAGAGTGCATAGCAACAGTAGCATTCATTGCTCTGTGAAATAACCTAAGTTATGGTAATGCTCAAAATGACTGACATACTGTAAGTATTACATGTTACCACTAACAGAGTAAGTGAGCTGGGATTAGACCGTGGTGAGACAGGTTAGTTTTGCCCTAATGATGTGTTGTTGCAAAAGTTAATTGCTCTGCTACACAGTTGTAGCATGTATATAAAACTCTTTTGGAGGTTTTTGAATGTTTTTGTAGAGGACTTTATCGCAGAATCGATCTTATCCACATTACCTGCATTGTTACTACCTGTGTTTTACTGTTTATTGTGCACAGAAAAGGAAATTTTGAGATTGTGGATGCAGGGCAAAATTCCAAAATCCCTTCAAAGTTTTATAGTCTTAAAAACAATAGTCAATGACTTTGTGACGACCTGGGCGCATAGTGATGCGAAATGTTGTTCTCTCAGGAATGCAGATCGGGCTTCGGACACAGCTTGCAGGTAAGAAATTATCTATTTAAGAAATAAATAATACTGAACAAACAAAAACGTGCTCATAGCACTTAAGGAAGAAACAAAAGGAGCTAGCGTGGGAGCTAGAAGGTAAACACTAAACATACAGAGCCTTTAGCGTGGGAGCTAGAAGGTTACCAGAGCAGGAACAAAAGTCGTCATTCGTTGTAAGGAAACAAACTAAGAAGCAAGACAGACTGAATGGGAAGGCAGGCTTATATAATAATCAATCAATCAATCAATCAATGTTTATTTATATAGCCCTAAATCACAAGTGTCTCTAAGGGCTGTACAAGCCACAACGACATCCTCGGTACAGAGCCCACATACGATAATATAATAATAATAACATATAATAATGACAGTGATGAGAAACAGGTGCGTGTAGGGAACACACGCGGCAGGTGAAAATAATAAGTTGCTATGGTAACCAACTTAGAGGTGCATAAACAGGAACTAGAAGAAGACCAAGACAACAGAAAAACACAAGTGATCCGAAAATCCAAACCGAACACGATCCGTGCAGCGGATCACAACAGACTTATTACAATTATTTGCTAAGTTCTACCCATGCCCTTACAACAATGCTATTTGACTGGCGGCCCAGGGGCCAAATCTGTCCCTGGAATTACACCATACTGGCCATCGAGTTCAGTTCACAACTTGAAAGACATTTTTCCAGCAAATTCCTTAAAACACTAGATCGCTCCTGTTGTACAGAGGAACTCGGACCACTGCAAACACATTGGCAGATCCTTGTATTGACATTTTAACCTTGCTAGCAATCATTGAACACTGGGGTCCAAACTTGTGATTTACATAACTGAGGGGTTTTTCAAATCCTCTCCTTTTTGCAGTTACCATTTTTTTTCCTAATGCTATTGGTATAAGGTGATAAGGTGTTGCTGTAGCTTATTTCAGAAGCAGTCAGTAGTCAACTTCTTTAGTCATACGAGTAGCATACTTGCCAACCCTCCCGGATTTTCAGCGCCTCTCCCAAAAACCTCCCGGAAGAAATGTTCTCCCGAAAATCTCCCGGAATTCAGCCGGAGCTGGAAGTCACGCCCCCTCCAGCTCCATGCGGACCTGAGTGGGGACAGCGGCGACAGTCTGTTTTCACGTCCGCTTTCCCACGATATAAACAGCGTGCCTGCCCAATCACGTTATAACTGTAGAATGATCGAGGGCGAGTTCTTGGTTTCTTATGTGGGTTTATTGTAAGGCAGTTTCATTAACGTCCTCCCAGCGCGGTAACAACACACAACAACAGCAGTCACGTTTTCGTCTACCGTAAAGCAGTTCTTCTGCCGTAAACAGCAATGTTGTGACACTCTTAAACAGGACAATACTGCCATCTACTGGATAGCCTCCGGAACACTGAAATTCAAGTATTTATTTTATTTATATGTATAATAAAAAAATATATATATATATATATATATATATATATATATATATATATATATATTATATATATATATATATATATATATATATATATATATATATATATATATATATATATATATAATTCACTGAAAGTCAAGTATTTCCATATATATATATATATATATATATATATATGGAAATATATATGAAATGCTCGAGTTGGTGAATTCTAGCTGTAAATATACTCCTCCCCCCTTAACCACGCCCCCCGACCACGCCCCCGCCCCACCCCCGACCACGCCCCACCCCACCCCCCACCTCCCGGAATCGGAGGTCTTAAGGTTGGCAAGTATGGAGTAGTGTTCCTCAAGGTTCCATTTTAGGTCCTCTATTTTTTGTCATTTGGGCTATTCAACTGGTAGCTTCTGGTAAATCACTGAATTGTGCAACATAAACACGAATAACAATTTATATTGTTACTAAATGCACTCCCACCAAACATGCTAATTGATTGTATTTATATATCTGATATGAGATATAATGTTAAAGGTCTGTGAATGAACATGAATACCATACGTTATCATTATTTTACTTTCATAAGTATTATTTTATTACTATTATTTTAAATGTTATTATAGGGACAAGCGGTAGAAAATGGATGAATGGATATATACTGAGTGTAATTGTTGAGTGCGTGAATGTGAGTGTTCCACTGTCTATTTGTGTTGGTCCTGCAATGAGGTGGCAACTTGTCCAGAGTGTACCCGCCTGAGTGCAGCTGGGATAGGCTCCAGCCTCCCAGCATCCCCAAGAAGGACAAGCAGTAGAAAATGGAGGGATGGACGGACATATAGGACCGATAAGATTACAGATGAATACAGGTATAGATAAGGAATATCGTTATTGGTATTGATGTTGATATAATCCTAACAATATATAGCCCGACTTGGGAACTGTGCCAGACCCTTAAAATCAGGATTAAAACTAAAAACAAAACAAAAATAAAGACAACTTCAGATTGTTTTCTTTGTCTTACTTTGGCCAAAAATAGGACAAACACATTCTGAAAATATTACAATAAAAATATAGAAAAAATACCCGCAGCGGTAAAGTTTAGATCCATGAAGGAAAGAAGAAAATTAATGAATGTTTATAACTAAATAAATTTACATATGCATAAAAATGTGTTTTCTTTTGTATTATTAAAAAATAAATAAAAAATTAAGTAACGTTTATAACAACCGTTTTCCAAAACACAATAAAGAATGTGAGATATAACAGGATAATGCATACATTTATCATTTGTTTTCAAAACGGTTACAAAAAAGTGGAACCCTAAAAATTTACTGTGGGACCCCATTTTTATGACTTGATGGGGTCCCTAGGACCCCATTTTGAAAATTCCTAGCGCCAACACTGATGGAGTATTGGTGTGTGCAAAACAGCAGCAGGTGGTTGTGGCCTCTGGGCCGGTTCTGATACTAATCCAATATCATCCTGGGGGCCATAGATCATTCATTCGCGGGCCGGAAGTGGCCCGCGGGCTTTGAATTTGACACATAGGCTCTATCCTGTTTACTTCAGATGCAGTCAGTAGTCATTTCTGTAACTTCTTCAGTTATACCAGTGCTTCTCAAATATTTTCTATTGCGCCTCCCCTAGGAAAAAGAAAATTTTTCGGGCCCCCACACTCTCCACTGTTACTTCAAATAGTATCATTTGTCTATTAAATTAAAGTTAACTATACCTCTGCATAACATTGTAAGCATATTAACATTAAAGGAAACGACACACTGGTCTTTCCTCCTCTCCCATCGTGGTTACAGTGAAGCCAAGTGCTACATACGCTTCATCATATCCTGGTACGGCAAAAAAGCATCCAAGAGGTCACCCCCCCTATTTGAGAAGGACTAAGTAGTGTTCCTCAAGGTTCCATTTTAGGTCCTCTCTTTTTCATCATTTGGGCTATTAAATTTGTGGCCCTCAAGTTCAGTTAAAAAAACTTGTGAGACAAACATTTAGCATATTCTTAAAACACCATAGTGCTGTCATAGATATGATATTTGACTAGCTTTTTTGCCGAAGGTCCTTAAAAACAGCAGTGTTCCTGTACCTCTGATAAACTCAATTGACCAAAATCAAAGGTCTGCTCTCGAGGACACTGGTTTTGTGGAATATACAAAATAAGCTTGAATCCAGGGAACGAAGAGGAGCTGCAGGGTGACGACACAGGACACAAGACGATGAGCACGGAGGGGAAGCACAGACAGCGAGGAAGCACATAAGCGAGGAGAGCTGGAGACGTGTTAGGCTTACTGTACAAGACAAGTAGCTACATTCTGGCACTGGAACGCAGGATCCACTGGTTTATGAAGGACGTGGAGCTTTCATCAGCGGCAGGTGTGTAGATTGCTGATTGTGTGCAGCCACGCACACAATCAACTCTGATAAGCACTGATAAACTCAAATGACCAAAATCAAAGGTCTGCTCTAGAGGACACTGGTTCTGTGGAATATACAAAATAAGACTAATAGTGAAGGGAGAAGTCTGGCCTACCGGTCCACAAGTTTTATATCCCTGCCCTACAGAGACGTCTTGCTTGATGGCGGACATGTTTTTTAACCTAATTAGTTCAACATTTTACAGACATGTGCTTGAAAGTCCCTGATAGATGTGTATCAAATCTCGTGGCAATTCAGACATACAACCTAAAGTTGAAGTCTATCCGATTTATCTGGTCACACTCCGGGGTTTAACCACAGAGCGACCATTGGGCGTGTTTTTCCGGAAAAAGTAGAGGTGCGTGTTTTTGGAAAATGTTTTGTGTGCCAAGGTTCAGGAGCAGAAGAGTTAGCTTACACATAAAAAAACACGCAGATGGCGGAGTCTGTAGTTTTACTTGATGATACACCAGTGACAGACAGTATAGGGCGTCGATGGATGACAACAATGGAGACATCAGCGTGTGCGTGGAAATTAATTTGTGCATCTTAAAATGGTAATTTCTTTGACTCATTTGTCCGCAGTACTTTCTTAGAGATGAAGATGACACATTACATTCTCCATGCTTATAATTTTTGGAGGCACATTTGTTTGTTTTTTTACCATAGACCTAGAAGACGACGCTGATTGTTTTTTGTCTTTATTGACATATCTATCCCGAGTTGACTAAATTGAGAGTATCTCCGACAAATGGCACTTGGCTCCTATTCTAATTCCTTCGAACAGATTTGCCTGAATAATTAACCTGAGTGTTAACTTGCCAGCTGAATGGAGACGGCTGGTGGACACGAGTGCGGCGAGTCGTGCGAGGATTGATCTGAAG
Source organism: Entelurus aequoreus (assembly GCF_033978785.1). Lineage (NCBI taxonomy): Eukaryota > Metazoa > Chordata > Actinopteri > Syngnathiformes > Syngnathidae > Entelurus > Entelurus aequoreus. The sequence goes on from NC_084733.1 coordinate 29,762,072, forward strand.
TTTGATGGCATGTCTGAAACGGGGGAGCCTTCCTATTTGGCAGACACGGCCTTATCCGTCAACTCGCACAACTTCTGTTCCGTCTACTGGGTTCAGAGAGACTCTCTCATTTTCCCGTTTTGGCTCAGGAGGGAATTTGGCATGGGAACAGAATAAGAAGCGAAGGTACAAGATGCTTCCTCTGTGGGACTGTGTTACCTGCAGACTCTCTTGACAGCTTGCACAACTGATTGGCTCACTTGAATGAACTGAAGTGGCTAGTTTTCCACCTCGCAGCATGAATAATTATCCTATACACTCGCCGGCCACCTCATTTAGGATACAATACAAGGATTCAAGGAAGTTTATTTGGTACCAGCGCACAAGGGACACATGAGATGGCACGAGATCCCAAATTTACCCAAATGAGTACAACAAGAATAATATTATGTATATATAAAAATAAATATAATAATATATAGAGTATGTTATAAATAGCATAAAGGTGAATAGAATAAAAACAACATAATAAATTGTGATGGTGAAGTGCAGTTGTTCTCAAACACTTGGCTCTCCAATTACCAACATAATAACCAACATTACAATACAGTAGCATAGTAGGCCTAAGTATTTATTATAAACAGTAAAGGTTTTATTTAAAAAGGTATATTTAATGTTTTTGGTCACAGTATCAATGTGAACAGTAACACTGTGTTTGAATATAGCGAAATAAAACACTGGACTTTTAATCAAGTGATTATTTGGCGTACCACTCGATGGAGCCTGCACAGTTTGAGAATCACTGCTGTTTTGCATCTAGAACAGAGGTCGGGAACCTTTTTGGCTGAGAGAGCCATGAAAGCCAAATATTTTAAAACGTATTTCCGTGAGAGCCATATAATATATTTTAACACTGAATATAACTAAATGCGTGCATTTTTTAGTAAGACCAACATTTTTAGAGTATAATAGGTCTCTTATTATTTTTAATAACATTGTTATTCTGAAGCTAACCAATAATAAATAAAATACTTCTTACCATTAATGCGACTTCTTGAACAGGTGCGGTAGAAAACGGATGGATGGATATAAATGCATGAGAATGATTTACATTTTGACACTGTGATTACCAGCGTAATTCGGTAGGTAGGTAGGTCTTTATTGTTATTGCACAAGTTCAACAAAACGTTGTTTTCAGCACAAACCCGTGCTAGATTAGACAAACAAACAGTGTACAGGGTCACAGAACAGCTATGGGAAAAAAACTCCGGAGCAAAGCACATATACGTATTACAACATACAACTCAAGACTTGCAACAGAGAGGGGGGGGAGTGGGGGTACGGTGGAAGGCTGCAGCTCATGCATGCACAAGAAACAAAATAAAGTATCCGTATACTTTCAAAATAAAATACACCGTCTTCAAGGCGGATTGTTTTTTACACTTTGAAAGGTCCAAATGGGCGACCACGGACATGAAGTCAACTTGTCAAAGGTTTTCAGACTTAATTTCAACTCGTTGTCACAAATGGATGAGGACATGCTGATTCTGAAGGTCCAAATTTAACAATAATGCACAGGCATATCCCGGGCAGCTAAATGGGTTTAGGGGGGCCTGTGTCAAATATCAGACGATACGGAGACCGTATCATCGCCAGGGATGATGTTACTGTTGTATAATTACTCGCGGCAAAAAAAAAAGTGGTTTATTAAGGCAGGACCGACTTTATTTGCTTCTGCTCCTCTGGAAGGTCAGAATAAACGTTTTGTGGTTCGCTTCATTGCAACTTCCCTTATCACGTGATTACGCGTGGTATAAACGCCACTGATACTTAATAAGGGCAGGACTTTGTCAACCTTCAGAGGAAGTATCAGAGGCGGGACGGCACATATGAGAAACGGAAATACCGGGACAGGGGGACTTGACACTCCACAAGATGTGGAATGGCAGTGGAACGTCATCGCCACGGCGGCGGACTCTTTCCGTTTTTATTCAAGTCTATGTGTCCGTTTCCACCGCCTGTGGAACAGCACCGACATTGCTAGGACGTTCCACATCCCTGCGCTAAATATAGGCAGAGCTTCTATATTTGCTTGTGCCGCAACAAATCTGTTCAGTTTAGCTAAAATCTGCTTGTGTTGGATAGGAAGCCATGCGCAAACACAAAATAAATTATGCGATTTACTTTCAAAATAAAATCTTCAAGGTGGATCGTATTTTAGACTTTAAAATGTCCTAATGGGCAGGGACCGACATAAAGTCTACTTGTCAAAGGTTTTTAGATATAATTTCACCTCGTTGACACAAATGGATGAGGACATGCTGATTCTGGAGGTCCAAAATTTAAGAAGCTTATTCAGGCATATACTGACCAGCTATATGGGGGCCTGTCGAATACCAGCTGATAAGGGGGCCGGGGAAGCAGCGGAGTGGTGGAGTGGTTTATAGGCGTTAAATTAAATGTATGTATGTATATGTGTGTGTGTGCGTGTGTGTGTAGCATCCTTTTCTTCTCGTCCACCAGTGATAATGGTACATGGGGGAAAGACGTCTGTTGAAAAGGCCTCAAAATGTTACTTCAAACACAGTTAATAAACATTCCATGGTGACCACAAAAATAAGCTGCTGCAACATCAATTAGTCCTCTTAAATCACCAGTGATCAGGATTGAAATATGGGAGGCAAAATTCCTTTTTTAGCTTCCAGGCAATTTCCAGCCAAATCTGCAGTGGCGATTAAGTGGGATTATTATTTGGTCTACAGCAAGATTTAGCGACAGCCCTCTCCTGCGCTCCTGCGAATGGGGTTTGTGTGCAAGGGACGAGAGACACTGAGAGACACGGAGAGCAGAGGAGAGCGAGCTTTGGTTCCAACTGAGCCTCTAATTAGCCAGGCTAATTGAGCTGTTAATTGATCTGTTGTCTTAATTAAACATCTCCCGACGCTTCTTTGCTCCTTGTCGTTGGGAAATGTGTGCGTGCGTGTGTGTGTGTGTGTGTGTGTGTGTGTGTGTGTGTGTGTGTGTGTGTGTGTGTGTGTGTGTGTGTGTGTGTGTGTGTGTGTGTGTGTGTGTGTGTGTGTGTGTGTGTGTGTGTGTGTGTTTGCATGTGTGTGAGTGTGTGTGTGTGTGTGTGTAGGAGCATGCACTACTTAGGTAGCCAGTCTAAAAAAATAAATAAAAAAAGATTATAATCTGAGTGGGCTGATGAGTCCATTAGACACTTTGGCTTGTTTGGGTTCGGGGGCTAAAACCGTCATTACAGATTTGCTCGCGGTTAAAGTGCTGCCGGAATGCATTTAAAGCAAATCTGATTATAACTAAGCTACCAGAGATGTAATACTTGGATAAAGCTGCCAATTTCCGCCAAATTGGGTGACTGACAGGCGATGCAGATTTTCTTTATTGTTAGATGGAATAAGTGGCATCTTTTCCTGTAAATCCGAAACAATGGCATGTTTGGGTTTAAGAAGAATTCCAATGGAACCGTTGCAAACGGGTGAAGCGCAAGAGAAAGGATACAGTCATTAGATCCTTAAAAAGACCCAGTGAATGATTGATTGAGCATAGTAATAATTAACCAGCATGGCGTGATTTGGTCCTTTTGGGAATGTTGCACAGATTAACCGAGTTGACCCTTGTGCTCAGTGAAAGGACTACAAGAAACGTGTGGAGGGTTAGTAAACACTGATGGAGTGTGTAAGGCCAAGGAGTTGATCTTTGTGAATAGGTTGACGTCATAGGACATAATATAACCCAGTTTCACCGTTTGGATATGGGAGTCGTTGTTAGCAAACTGTTAAGAGTGAGAATTTCACTATATTAATACAACTAATTAAAGATAATATTTAATAGGTTAGGAGAATCTTGCTCTCTGAAGGTTCCGAACCCCTTTTTCCATGGCAGCATTGCATAATAAAGCTGCCAGGACAATCTTACCGATAGCAAAGATTAGGGATGGGTACCTATTACATTTAAATCGATACAGATACTCCACTGTACCAATTTTCGGTATGTTTGAGTGTGTTCAAATTTGTTAATAATTGCTAATTGTGTTACGTACCGCGGGGGAAGGAGACAACACCATGATTAGGTGGGATGTGTATGCTACTCTAAGTGACAGGTGCAAGACGATGTGCAGAATTAACCATGTGAATGTTACCCGAGTTTGTTGTATGTGTGTGTTGGATGAATCCTTCAGACCAAAGGGGCGAGGCGAGAAGGCAGTCTGTGGGCCGGCAAGCGGTCAAGGGCTGGAGAGAAGCAACGAGGTCCGTGTCCAAGCAGGGGGCGAGGATCGAGGGAGGCAGTCCGGAATCCAGTGGGAAGTCGAGGCACACAGCTTGATCACGGGAGACAGGGGAAGCACTGAGGGAAACACAAAGGACATAAGACACGGGAACAGGAAAGGTACAGAGAGAGGGAGCAAGTACGCGGGGGGGAAGCCAGAGACGGGATGCTTACTACGAGAGTAAACTACGTTCCGGCACTGGATCTTCAGGTTCGCTGGTCTTTATACTGACTGCCCTCATCAGACCCAGGTGCACGGATTGAAGATTGCCTGCAGCGTTGCGATGCATGCAGAGCGAGCAGGGGCGTGTCCCGGCGCGCTTCTAGCGGAGGTGCCGGCAGAGCTTGCCGCAGATGACATGCGGGATTGCGCCGTGACAAATTGTTAAAAAAAGAAAATCTTAATTTTTTATTTGACATTTAACAGAGATCTGTGCTGTCCAGTTATCTTGTTTTAATTCAAACTTCTGTGTCTCATTTGCAAGTACTGTACTGTACTGTATTACATAGTAGGCTTTGCATGCAGTTGCAATTCCAAGGCGTGAGATGGCAGTAGTGTATAGGTTACGGCAGAGCCGTCAATAGAGAGATTATGGACAATTCGGTTTCAAAGTTGGTCCCACACATGGCGCCCTGAAGTCACGTGAAGAGCTTTTGACCAATCATTTAAAGAGATTGTTTGGCCGTAGTCTCTCCGGTTGGTCAAAAGCTCCTCGCATGACCACAGGGCGCCTTGTTTGGGACCAACTTTGAAACGGAGTTGTCCAGACTCTCTCTATACACAACTCTGGGTTACGGTGTGTTGCCTTGGTCAGGAAGTAGCCTTTGCAATCAAGTAGAATGTGCCAGTCTTGTCTCTTTTGTTGAGTCCTAGAAAGTGTTTACACTGTAAGTATTGTACTTATTACACACCACCTCTTTTATTGCGGCGTGCATCTTAGTTGTAGTGTTCAATACCAAATATAAAGGCGTTAAAATCACCATGTAAATTCGCTATGGCAAACTATGGCGGTTTCAAAGTAAATTAGCATCCAGCTTGCGCATTTTGAAAAGTCCTACTCTACTTTTGAACGGCTTCTTCTTGCTTTGTTGGCATGAAAACTACAACTGTCAGCAGCCAAATTAAGAGCCTTTGTAACCTGTTCGCCTACTTACTAGTAAAGGAGAAGCTGTCAAGTATTTATGTAAATTTAAAGCCAAATTGTTATTTTATTGCAATAAGAAACATATGTTTAATGCATCATAAGATTGTTAAAACAAAGCCAATTACGACATTGTTATGGTCTCCTTTATTTTGAAAAGTATCGAAATACATTTCGGTACTGGCACCCAGTGACGTGCGGTGAGGTGCATGGCTGGTGAGGCACTGACTTCATCACAGTCAGATTTACAAACATATGAACCCTAAAGAGTATCTTATTCACCATTTGATTGGCAGCAGTTAACGGGTTATGTTTAAAAGCTCATACCAGCATTCTTCCCTGCTTGGCACTCAGCCTCAAGGGTTGGAATTGGGGGTTAAATCACCAAAAATTATTCCTGGGCGTGGCGCCGCTGCTGCCCACTGCTCCCCTCACCTCCCAGGGGGTGTGCAAGGGGATGGGTCAAATGCAGAGGACAAATTTCACCACACCTAGTGTGTGTGACAATCATTGGAACTTTAACTTAACTTTAACTTTACACATACAAACTGTAGCACACAATAAAGCACATTTAATTAAAAAAAACGTTATTATGGTCTTACCTTTACTTATAAATAAAGTCCATGCGCAGCTCCTTCTGAACAAAAGCATCAATAACTTGTTTATAGAAGTCTTCCTTATCTTTCTTCAGTTTTAAAAGTCTCTCTGTCTCGATGGAGATGATCCTTTAATTATTACCTCCTGCTTCGATTGAAAGTCCAGTTTAGAAAACTGTTTTATTTAAGATATGTAATCCTCCATGTTAATAGTCCAGGCAAGAGGAAAAAATAAACGAACGCTGCTAACTGTTGCTGCTTGTTGTCACTTCTTCTGCAGCCGAGTAGTTGCAAGAATGATCTCTGGGATCACTACCGCCCTCTACCACCAGGAGGCAGGATTACTGCGAGCCTCACACAGTGCGTCTTTTGCAGCCGTTTTATTATTGCTCAGCACAAGAAATACGTTACACACATACAGTTGTTGACAAAATACACTGTACATTATATACCTCAGCTAACTAAACTATGGAAATGTATAATATAGTTCATATAGCAATACGGTATCACTGCACAGCAGGCCAGCAGTTAGCCGAGTCATTGCGCAATCCATGGTGAGGCTCAACTCAGTGACGTGCCTCAACTGGCTGGTGACTCACCGCAAGTCTCTTCTCAGTATTTGAACGGCAAATGTGAAAATTCAGCGATTTTGAATAAAAATAATCTAAAACTGGTGAAGTTAAATGGAAAATAACTTAATAGTATAATTATTGGCTACATATAACAATTTAATTACTATTTTTTATTTTTAAATTGTTTTTCTTTCCATGATGGCACGTGAGGCCCCGCATCACCTGCCTCCCCTGATTGCACGTCACTGCTGGCACCGGTACCAAAATATTGGTATCAGAACAACCCTACACTCTTGTATATTTCATACGTACAAACTGTATGGAATAACATTGACACTGGAGGCCTCAGTGGTATTAAAAGGATGCACTGCACTAACCATTCTTATGTAGAGTGCCACCAAAAGTAGCAATAATTTAACTGTACGCAACTTAAAATAATGACACCACTGTAACTGTTAAACCCTGTCTGTGCAACACAACACAATAAAGATGAATGTGAACACAATAACTACAATAAAGCATGCCGGGAAACGCCAAATTGCTCTTGTTTCCCAACTTCCGGACTGAAGTTACAAATCTAACAGATTCTGATGTTTTTGTGTGCGTATAAAAGGTTGTAGTTTTAGCCTGAATGTCAAAAAGATAATGAGGAAGTGGTCGATCAACAATGACTTCATTATAATGAACAACCATGACCAAACAAATATCCCCGGCCATCTCTGTAAAAGCCCCCTTTCTTTTCCTTGTCTTCCCCGCCCTCATGAAATCCCTAGTCAGGACACATTTACAGACTCTCAAACTGTTGGAAAAATAACTCTTAAAGCAGAAACGAACAAACACGAATGCAGATAATATCAAGCGCACATTACCTCCACACCAGTGTTAAAAGAAGCCCATCTATGCAAAAAAAAACAATTGTGTCCACATTAAGACACATTCACCGGCTGCCATGTGCATTTTGTCCAAGCCAATAAAAAAAGGCAACCACGGCTGACTGGCACACAGCACCTCTGTTCATCAATATAGTAATGTATTAGATGTACGATAACAGTATTACGTACAATTCACAGTACAGCCGCAACAGAACCAAAGGTTGTAATGTTGCAATGTTGTAGTAGTAAGGAGCAAAATGGTCAGCAAGCATGAATACACTTGATGAGTTTGTCGTAAACAACGGTACACACATTAGTTTCACAATAGCTGTGGAACACAGTCAACCTTTTGAAGTGCATGCAGAGGTAGATAAAGATAGTCTATAATGACCACGTACACTAGTCTCATTTTTTGGAGTTAATATAAACTTTATCATCAAGTTGCCTACGGCCACAGCTGTTAATGCCAATAATGTTGTTTGATAGTTACAAAACCACAGCTGTTTGTTTTTAGATTTACCGTATTTTCCGGACCATAGGGCGCACCGGATTAAATAAGGCGCACTGCAGATGAAAGGTCTATTTTGGTTCATATATAAGGTGCATCGGATTATAGGGCGCATTAAAGGAGTCCTATTTTATTTTTTATTTTTTTCTAAATGGAAAACACTTCCTTGTGTTCTACATAACATGTAATGGTGGTTCTTTGGTCAAAATGTTGCATAGATTATGTTTTACAGATCATCTTCAAGCCGCTTTCTGGCAGTCGCTTCAGGATGCGCCGTTTTGTGGGCGGTCTTATTTACGTGGCTCACCTTCGGCAGCGTCTTCTCCCCGTCATCTTTGTTGTAGCGGTGTAGCGTGCAAGGACGGGAGTGGAAGAAGTGTCAAAAGATGGAGCTAACTGTTTTAATGACATTCAGACTTTACTTAAATCAATAACGGAACAACATCTCCTCATCCGGAAAAAACAACAAGGCCGGAAATGTGTCCCGTGAAAAAACGTCCGACCGGAACTCTCTAACTAACTAATGTTCCTTGGGTGAATATTATAAACTGACTACACCGGTATGTTTTAGCGCTTTCATGGTGAGTTTACTGACAGATATAAGTAAAAACTTTACACTAATTTGTATTAGAAATGGCAACAGCGGAGGATGAATGTCACATAACAAAAAGATAGAGAAAAAAAAGAATCTTAACAACTACTGTGTCAGCACAGACTACAAAGACGGAAAAGCGCAATTTTTCAGGATTTATGCAGATCCCAAATTCAGATCAGCAGGTACCACAAGGTAAGAAAAATTGCTTTTGCATAATATTGCGAAACAAAACGCCAGGTAATATGCCTTACCTTATACACACACCATAATAATACTCATATGTTTAATGCACCGACAATCCATCAAGCGGTGTGGCTTCACAGATTACCAAAGTCGTACTAAAACATTTTGATGGATTTTTGAGCGCCGTGTGTAATGTTCTATATTTTCAATGGAACATATAAAATGTTGGTGTTGTTTACTTCAGTCATATTGCCATCATAGTGCGGTCTATGCGTATCTCTTATGTTTGACTGCCATCTACTGGTCACACTTATCATTACACCATGTACCAAATAAAATTGCTTCGAGGTCGGTAAGCAAAACCAGAATTAATACCACTTACAGTCTCTTTTAGTGGGAGCAGTATTGTTGATCACCCTTTTTTGCCAGTCTGTCAAAGTCTAGTACCAGTTTTGTTGTCGTAATTCTCAAAACAGATCAATGCTCAATTCTGTTTTAATATTTGGCGGGCCGGCTTAAAGGAACCAAAGGGCCAGATGTGGCCCGCGGGCCGTAGTTTGCCTAGCCCTAGTCTAGGCGTTAAATGAAGCATTTGCGGTACAGTTTTTAGTATATACAGAGTTCTTAGATTTATACCAATTTTGTCCACCAAATTGTATATACCATGATCCTAAAAGTTAGTAGCAGTTGGCTGTTTAAACAAGTTCAAAATAGAACGTGGTTCATATTCCATTGATTTGTCGTAAGAAAGAGTTAAAGTCTTGTGTATATTTTTTTGAGATTATGACCCAGAGTTTATTCCGTCACCAAGCTTCACCAAGATTGATAGTCATAAAATGTCTACTTTGAAAATATTAAGTTCTTCCTATGCGTGTGTCATACCGACATACAATGTATTTTTGCAAAAAGCATTTGCTGAGACAGAAATTCAGCAAACATACAGACATGGTCAGTGGTAAAAAAAAATACTTGCCAAGACCATCTCTAATGGTGGATTCTAGAAAAACACTTGAAAAAACATGTTCTTTTCCACAGGTATATTGTGGGGTTTTTTTTATAATTCCTTAGGTCCTCAAATAAAAACAGACCTCAGGGGCCAGACAGGACCTACACTGAGGCTAGACTTCCTGTTAAAATAATAAAGCACTAATATTTGTCCAGTGGTTTTGGGACCAATGCCTTCATAACAGGCTTGCCAGTAACTCAGCAATGAAGATGCTTCTCTGTTGCAACATTTTCCAAATAGAAAGACGCATATGAATAATTTACAGCAGGACGGACGGAGAAAAGCACTACATCAAACTTCAAATCAGTGGAAAAGGAAGCTCACGTGACAGACCCTTCCTTACCCCCCTAGTTTACACAGCATTTGTTTATGAGACTTACGCTAAATTTCCACAGCTGTAAGTCATTGCTTTCTGGTTCCCATCTTAAGTACAATATCAACGCGTCAGCAATATCTCCATGTTATGAACATGGCTATCAGGACTAATAACTCATTGTGCGTCACTGTGGGGGCCAACATGGCGGTCCGCGTATTCTCCCACTACTTCTTACAGCTGGATATCAGCTGTGCTCTGGTTACAGAGTTCACGCTCAGGCATCCTTCACACTTAACATAAACAGATTAGCCTGGCGCAGCAACCAAGTGCATGCTCGCGCGACACATGAGGCACGTCAAAATACGGCCCGCTAAAAGGGTTTGTGTGGATAGCGCGGATCGCGCCTGTAGGAGGAGTTGGAGAGAAAGCGCAAAAGATTAGATTAAAAAGCGAGGCGGGGGTGGAGTTGATGGGACGACGAGTGATCAATAGATTTCCCCGAGGTCAGCGCCGGTTCAAGCCCACACACAAACCACGATGACGGATGAGGAGCTGGTCTGACGTGATCGCTCATAAGCTTGCGGCGTTGTTAATTTGTCCAGTTTGAGATGCATCGCTGCTCGTACAGTAGGACCAATTGGCCTGCTGTGGCCTGTGAGTGGGATGAAGGAGGCCGAGTACACAGGAAGTCATCATAGACTTCCTGCAGCTGCTCTAACACCTACTGACCACATGGAAAGACTCCATGCATCCACCAATAAACTCAAGATTAAAAGATGCTCCTCCCTATAAACTGATGGATGCTTTATCTTGCATTTGTCTTCTGGTGATTAAGTTAGGATTTTTGTGTGCGTGTGTGTGCGTGCATGTTGTGTGTTGGAGGGGAAGCCTGCCGTCTTTGTTCTAAAGTTCAGACAGGGAAGCAGATGGCTCTTCTCAGTGTGACTCAGCAAGCTAGTTAGCTGTACTGTACGACTTTATCGCCTCCGGCGGTGCTACTGATGTCGATGTATGGAAAAGTGGCAAACAAACAACCAGGAGAAGTTTACACGGAGATAGAACTGCGGTGGCATATACAAGTTATGAGACATATCAATCAATCAATCAAAGTTGACTTATATAGCCCTAAATCACGAGTGTCTCAAAGGGCTGCACAAGCCACAACAACATCCTCGGCTCAGATCCCACATCAGGGCAAGAAAAAAATCAACCCAATGAGATAAAATGAGAAACCTTGGAGGGTACCGCAGATGTGGGGACCCTCCCCCTGGGCGACCGGTGCAATGGACGTCGAGTGGATCTAGCATAATATTATGAGAGTCCAGTCCATAGTGGATCTAACATAATAGTGTGAGAGTCCAGTCCATAGTGGGGCCAGCAGGAGATCATCTTGAGTGGAGACAAGTCAGCAGCGCAGAGACGTCCCCAACTGATGCACAGAGGAGTGGTCCACCCTGGGTCCCGACTTTGGACAGCTAGCGCCTCATCTGTGGTCACCAAATCTGTGCCCCCCTTCTCCACGAAGGAGAGGGGGGCAGAGCAGAAAAGAGACGGCAGATCAACTGGTCTAAAAGGGGGGTCTATTTAAAGGCTAGAGCAGTGGTTCTTAACCTTGTTGGAGGTACCGAACCCCACCAGTTTCATATGCGCATTCAACGAACCCTTCTTCAGTCAAAAATAAAATGTTTGTTATTTTCAAATTCAAGATAAAGTTGTATGTTTTTTTTTACTGGTGCACAAAATCACCTCGTTCAAAGAACAAAACCAACACAGTGCATGAACTCACAACAAATTACACACCTGCAAATCAGTGTGACTTCAGCTGCTGCCTATTCATAATCATCATCATCGGCGGTCACTCGAACGAGTATGACGATCCTCCTGGTAGGGGTGTATCCCTTTATGGAGGATGCCTGTGCGTGACTTTGTTTTATGTGGGGAGACTGGTGCACAGACAGTCACCACACGATCCTTGACAGAATCGGTTCAAGGTCCAGTGGCATGGAGTCCAAGACGTTGAGGTCTTCACCGTATCCCTGGCTAGGGGGCAGTCAGGTACTAGGCCTTTGCCAAGGGCCACCTGGGGTAACAGTAGTAAAGGGGTTAACCTCCTAGTGCCCCAAGACCCCATAGAGGAGCCTCCACTGCCGGATGCACTTTAACGCCATGCCCAGGACGTATCCATAATACGCAGATAGGGAGAAGTTTTTATTTACATGATGAGTTGGGTGTGTGACCTTCGCGGCGGAGGCTCTGCCGAACCCCCGAGGCCTAGTCACCGAACCACTAGGGTTCGATTGAACCCAGGTTAAGAACCACTAGGCTAGAGTATACCAATTAGTTTTAAGATGGGACTTAAATGCTTCTAACATAACTGGTGATGTGGCGTTCAAAGACGAGTCTTTTGAACGATAAGAGCCGATTCCCATTTGGGAGTCATTTGGTAGCGAGCCATTTTTATAGTAAAGGTGTCATATTATAACTCTGACTACTTTTAAAACTTTTATGTTCACCTTAGCTTTCAGCTAAATCTTTTAATCTTTTAACTTTTAACGTCCGCACTGTTTTTATTTTTATTGTCTGCATTTTAATTTTGCTTTTATTTTCTGTCATTTCATTTTGTTGTCTGTGAAGCACTTTGAGTCTGCCTTGTGTATGAAAAGTGCTATACAAATAAAGTTGCCTTGCCTTGCATTGCCTATTATGATTATGTTTCTACATAGGGTGGTACGGTATACCGGTATTGATATAGTACGGCGATACTAATGAATCATATTCGGTACTATACTGGCTCTGAAAAGTACCGGTCCAGTTTGGCATCACAACATCTTCTTTAATTTTTCTAAAAATGTATATTATGTTTATAAACTCAGGAAAAACGTCCCTGGACTTTGAATATGACCAATGTATGATCCTGTAATGACTTGGTATCGGATTGATACCCAAATTCTTGGTATCATCCAGAACTAATGTAAAGTATCAAACAACAAAAGAATAAGGGATTATTACATTTTAACAGAAGTGTAGATAGAACATGTTAAAAGAGAAAGTAAGCAGTGAAAAGTACCAAAAAGTATCAAAATAATTTTAGTGCCGGTACCAAAATATTGGTATCGTTACAACACTAGTTCTAAGGGTATACCGGTGTTAGTATAGTACCGCGATACTAATGAAACATATTCGGTACTATACCGGCTCCGAAAAGTACCGGTCCGGTTTGGCATCACAACATCTTCTTTCGTTTTTTAAAATGTATATTATGTTTATAAACTCAGGAAATATGTCCCTGGACACATTAGGACTTTGAATAAGACCAATGTATGATCCTGTAACTACTTGGTATCGGATTGATACCCAAATGTGTGGTATCATCCAAAACTAATGTAAAGTATCAAACAACAGAAGAATAAGTGATTATTACATTTTAACAGAAGTGTAGATATAACATGTTGAAGGAGAAAGTAAGCAGATATTAACAGTAAATGAACAAGTAGATTAATAATTCATTTTCTACCACTTGTCCTTGATAATTCTGACAAAAGAAATAGAATGGAAAATGACACAATATGTTACTGCATATGTCAGCAGCTAAATCAGGAGTCTTTGTTTGTTTACTTACTACTAAAAGACAAGTTGTCTTGTATGTTCACTATTTTATTTAAGGACAAACGTGCAATAAGAAACATATGTTTAATGTACCTTAAGATTTTTTGTTAAAATAAAGCCAATAATGCAATTTTTTGTGGTCCCCTTTATTTAGAAAAGTACCAAAAAGTATCGAAATAATTTTGGTACCGGTACCAGTACCAAAATATTGGTATCGGGACAACACTATTTATACATTTAAAACACTTCCTTGTGGTCTACAGTCGGACTCACCCTTATGTATTTAACCTTTTCTTCCGCATACCATGTAATTGATTCTACATTATGTTGCACTTGTTCCACTTTTATAAGGCTTGTTAAAAAAATGTAATTACACGCTGCTTTGCTGACATCATGAAAAGCAAACTTAACACACCACGTTGCCAGAAATGTGTCCTGCTCATCAAGAACTTCGCACAAAGGTTGTCCTCATTTGGTAAGAAGATAATAATAATAATAAATAGCTTTATTGTCTCCGAGGAGAAATTTGTCTTGGACATCAAGACACAGCGTTTTACATACATACATACATACAAACATACATACATACATACAGTTCATCCAACAATACAGTGACGACAGTGAACAGTGTGCAGGTATATCAGTTAGTTATGAGATCACACATTACACACCTCCTGTATTGCACTATCCCAATATTGCACTCCTTTTTATTGCATCCGGTTATTACAGTAGTTTTCTGTTGTTAAGTGCTTTGATTGCCAGTGGGACAAAGGAAAATCTATAACTGTTGAGTTTGTATGTTGCTGTTCTGTACCGTTTACCATTTGGCATCAACACAATTTCACTATGAAGTATGTGGTGTGGTAAAGTTAAAGTACCACTGATAGTCACATACACAATAGGTGTGGTGAAATTACTCTCTGCGTTTGACCCATCCTCTTGTTAGGGGAGCAGTGAGCAGCAGTGGTGGCCGCGCTCGGGAATCGTTTCATAAATGATAAATAAATGGGTTATACTTGTATAGCGCTTTTCTACCTTCAAGGTACTCAAAGCGCTTTGACAGTATTTCCACATTCACCCATTCACACACACATTCACACACTGATGGCGGGAGCCGCCATGCAAGGCGCTAACCAGCAGCCATCAGGAGCAAGGGTGAAGTGTCTTGCCCAAGGACACAACGGACGTGACTAGGATGGTAGAAGGTGGGGATTGAACCCCAGTAACCAGCAACCGTCCGATTGCTGGCACGGCCACTCTACCAACTTCGCCACGCCGTCCGTTTTGATGATTTAACCCCCAATTCCAACCCTTGATGCTGAGTGGCAAGCAGGGCGGTAATGGGTCCCATTTTTACGGTCTTTGGTATGACTCGGCCGGGGTTTAAACTCACGATCTTCCAGTCTAAGGGCGGACACTCTAACCAGTAGTCCACTGAGCAGGTTAACACCCTGCTTCCTCACGGTCTTGTCGAATATTTCTTGAAGGAAACAAGGGGGCTGCATGCCAATTATTATACCAGCCCTGTTGATAAGGTTTTGAAGTTGGGTTTTGAAGTTTGACGGACAGATTTCCAAACCATGTGGAGTTGCCATAACGGATGACGGATTCAATGTTTGCCTTATAAAAGATACGTGACAGGTCGGCCACAGCGTGCACATACGCCCACCAAACTTTATCAGCACCGGTGCCATCTTTTCTCCCGTTTCCCCCCTTCACTTTTTCACAAGATGTTTGGTCTTTAATGTATTTCAGAGAACATCTGCTAACTATCACGGAACCTCATGGGATTTTCATTTAGCCCAGTTAATTACTCTATCAAGCCAGGTTCATTATCATATTCCTCCTCTTAAAAAATGCACCCGACACTTTCTGACTGTGTGTGCCGGCGTGTGCGCGCAAAGGTGTATGTGTGTAGCCGTGTGTCTTAAACACATTACTAATTGCAAGTGGTTGAGCTATTATACTCGCGTTAATGAACCACAGCGGTCCATAGGAGTCGTCTCTGGGAGTCAAGGAGGGAACGTGTTAGTTTGCCTCTCAGGGGAGGACAAGGCGCTGGTATTAATCTTCATGAACAGTGGCCCTGTGACTTCTGCCTGTCTGTGTCATTCCCTGCAGAGGTTCTTCCAGGTGACGGATGGCACACCCTTCCTCACACGGGACGATGTTTTTCTGAATGTGACACCACCTCGTAAAAATAGATTTTGCTTGAGTCATCTTTTTTTTTTCAGGTTCTAACTTATTTCGAAGGAACGCAGACATAAAAAATTCAGGGAAACCTTAAAAAGTCGTAGCGCTCCAATCATTATTGGTCGGCACAATTATCACTGGAGGAAAGGATAAAAATGCCACAAACCAGACGGCAACAAGAAGAGATGCTAGCCGTTAAGCTAGCTTGAAACAACGGAATAATACATGCTAAGTACAATTTTGAAAGAAATGTAGATGGAACCACTTTAAAGCAGAAAGCAAGCAGCTATTAAGAGGGAATTAACAAGTAGATTAATAAGAGACTAGAGAGTGAATGATACAACTACAACACAACAACAGAGCACCTGGTGTAGACGTATGGGGAGGGCGGATTGATTATTATACCAGTAATGTGGATACCAAGGGTAGTAACGGTATATGATTGATACGAGAGTTATCAGATCGACTGCTATATTGACATATTGAGCCGATGAGCACCTGAATTGCCTCTGAGCTGGTAATTCTTACCTGGATTGTAGAAGGTTGTAGACATAAACCACAAAATTGGTAAACTTTGACTTTTAATTTAGATCCGGCATAGCGAAAAAGAAAAACCCTTTGTGAGGATTATGATTCATTCTTCATCTAAATGGGAAGATATAAACATCCCATCAATCGGCATCACAGTGAGAGCAGACATTGTACAGTAAGTGATTGTTTTGTTATGTTTGTAGTTTGCATTTCTTGTTTAGCAATACTGCTGCATGATGCTTAGTGTTTAACTGGGACTGGGTCTGTTTAGCACACAGCTTCTAAAACGTGTAGCTCATCCTCCTTGTAGTCAGGTAATTGTTGTCGGCTCTCATGAAGTCTGCACGAGTAGTAGTAGTTTTAGTTGTTGCTGAAAGGAAAAGCAAATGTTTTGAGGCATCTGCGAAATTAATATTAAAACTGATCAAAATACGTAAATATGACATGTAATTATGAATGTGCCTATTACTACATTACATATACACTTACAGCATGTAAATACAACCTTGATTGAGGTTTTTGGAGGTCCTCGAGTATAGAGCGCTTTACAGGCGTAATAGAGCGACTCCCATTACCTCCATTGTTAGCTGACTTTTGCTGACAATGCATTAAAAAAAGAACATATAATAATATGTGCGCTTGTCTTACATAGGGATTGTCAATGATAGGCAAAATAAAATAAAGTTAAAAGTTAAAGTACCACTGATAGTCACACACACTAGGTGTGGTGAAAGTATCCTCTGCATTTGACCCATTCCCTTGTTCCACCCCCTGGGAGGTGAGGGGAGCAGTGAGCAGCAGCGGTGGCTGCGCTCGGAAATCATTTTGGTGATTTAACCCCCAATTCCAACCCTTGATGCTGAGTGCCAAGCAGGGAGGTAGTGGGTCTTATAGTCTTTGGTATTACTCGGCCGGGGTTTGAACTCACAACCTACCGATCTCAGGGCGGACACTCTAACCACAAGACCACTGAGCAGGTACAAAAGTGTAGTTCCTCTTTCAGAGCTAGCTGGACACCGAGTTGTCAGCTTGAGCTTTTAGTTTAGCAGCTTAGCACTCGCCTCTCATGCTGGAGGACTAAAGTTTGAGTCAAGGTTCAAGGTTCAAGGGTTTTATTCGTCACATGCAGAGTAGACCACAGTGAAATGCTTTTTTCCATGTTTTTCAGATATTGCGTACAGTGGGATCCAAACACTAGTTGCTGAATCTAATACACTAAATACAAAAAATACAACAATTTGAATAGCTCTGTTGTACATTAATTACAAGACAATAAGTTGCACAATAAGTCCAAGTGGTTATGGTAGAAGTATCAGTACAAGTAAAAGTACAGTAGTCACATACAGTACCAGTGCATGTCAAATAGTATAACAGTATATACAGTATACACAGTATATACAGTATAGGAAGTAGTAAATATTAAGGTGTGTACAGTTCTTTTGGCAGTTGAGTAGTGACAGTAGTATGAACAGAGGTAATGGAACAGTATGACTTCTTTATACTCTTGTTTTTACATTATTCAGTCATTGAATGAAGAGTATTGTAGTCCGGTAATTACAGTGGTAAGTAAAGTGATTCTTGTGCGTGCGGTTTTGTGCAATTGTGAGTCACAGGCAGACCAAAAGCTGGGACTGAACCAGACGGGTTACAGTAGTGCTTTGAACCGGATGCGAGTGTGACTGGGCCATGAGTCCATTGGTAAACCTCATTGCCTGACAACTTTAAAAGCTAGTGCTGGACACCAGGTTGAGAGCTCACCAGACTAGTCCACTTGCCTCTCATGCCGGAGGACCCATGTTAAAGGCCCTGGCGCACCACAAGCAGCGTCTGAACCAAGCCTTTTACACTGGCAGAAGAGTATTGCCCTTCAAAGACAAAGCTGTGTTTACGGATGCGATGTGTAGCAAATGAGAAGTCATTTGTCACTCACAGGGTCAAATTTCTCCTTCAGGGATCAGTATACAATACCATTAAAATAATCAAGGAAAGATTGCCTCTCAACATGCAGAGTACTTGGAAATGAAACTCCATAACGAATGTTTTGTCATTATTAAAAAAAACACCTCAAAGTGACTATTGTTTTGTTCCTAGAGGTCGCAAGATTTAAAGCGTTGCCAGCTGTTGTGCTGAACAACGTCGACAAGACAAATAATAATCACAGATTCATTTTCTAAAGCACACAAGACGGAAGGGGTTGGCGGGATCAGAGAAGCTATTTAAAAAGTAATAGAGCTACTTGATGGAAACGCTTCGACCTCGACGCTGTGCAAATACTTTGAAATGATGGATTGTGCGCATTATGAAGTAAAGACACTGAAAGTGCTGTAAAGTACACGCTTCCACTGAGAACCCGCCGACCACTTTAAGGGAATCAATAAACCAGCCAATTTAAGATGAATAGCTCCGAGTAAGCCAACTGTAATGACGATGAAACGGACGTAACTGTCACGTCTATTAGGAAAAGGTAAGATCTCTTGAAAGCATTCCGAAATCTACTGGACTAAGATGTTTTTTGGCTCACCACGAACGTTTACTATTGAAATGGAACTTAGGGTAGTCGGTCGGGATGGAAATCTCTTTGCGATGGACGATTCAGTTCGCATCGCAATACATGGGTTAGGATTCAAAAACGATTAATACGTAAAACAGAACGATTCGATGTGATTTGATTTAGTGTATGAACGATTCATTAAGATTTGATACGATGTATGAATTATTTAATTCTATAGTTAACATTTGTTGATGGACACATTCTTTTTACAGCACAAAAAAAAACAAAAAAAAAGCATTCCTTCCTGTGGATACGCTGTCAGAGGATAAATGGTTAGGACCTTGACAACAAGCGCTCATGCGCTATGTGCATGAACTGATGAAAACTGCTGGGATGAGAGGCCAAACGTCATCTAACACAACTGATCAGAAGGCCATGAAAATAACCTTAACCTGATGAATGAGAACACCCATAGGTACTTTCATCTTCAAATATAAAAAAAAACCTACATTCTATAAAAGTGAAATACTTCCAGTATGTTCACATTTTGAGAACGCAACATATCTTACCAAAGATGTTGAATAAAGTAAAAAGACAAACACATGTCACATGTCGAATATATTTCTTTCCACATACTGTACAAATACATTCACTGTACAAACATACATATACACATACTGTGCATATACATTCACTGTACAAACATATATATACACATACTGTACATATACATTCACTGTACAAACATACATATACACATACTGTACATATACATTCACTGTACAAACATACATATACACATACTGTACATATACATTCACTGTACAAACATACATATACACATACTGTACATATACAAGTACATATACATACATACACTCATGCATATAATCACGTTTCATCAAACATATATTAACATTGTTGACCTAGGGGAAACTGGGTAACACATGGCACACTGACAAAGCTTAAGCTATGGTTACTATAACAATCTACAAGGTGAATACAGTTCGCTTCTTCTTCTTCCCTTCCATTTATCTGCTTTCTTTTGTATTTCAAGTTATCATTACATATATGTATTGTTGCATTTGAAACAAATGTATTGTTGATAATAAAGGTAATGATTATTATTATTCATTATCAATAGCGCTGTTTCTATTGGTATTTGTATTGCTCCATTTGTAGTGTAATAATGCTCATTGTCATTTCTGTGTTATCAATATTTATTTCACTAACTGCTTCTTTGCTATCACTTTTGTACATATCCTATTCGCTGATGCTGTTCTGTTGTTGTTGTTATTGTTATTGTTGTGTTTTTTGTTGTTGTTGTCTCTCTGTCTTATCCCCCTCTTGTCCCCGCAATTTTCCCCTCTGTCTTCCTTTTTTTTCTCTTTCTATCCCCTCCTGCTCCGGCCCGGCTGCACCAAATGATAATATAAATTCAATTAATAAAGTCAAATACAAATAAGGCAACAAGAGAAGTATCCCACACTTCTCTTTTGTAAAGTAAATCTGTACAGCCGATATGGGCATCTACATCAACTATATGATATGCCTGAGTAGCTGGACAGGACAAAAAACAACAACAAAAAAAACAAAACACAACTGATTAGTAGAATGCCATGAGAATAACAATAACCTGATGAATGAGAACACCCATAGGCACTTTCATCTTCAAATGTAAAAAAAAAACACATTCCATAATAGTGACATGTTTCCAGTATTTTCACATTTTGAAAACGCAACATATCTTACCAAACATGTTGAATAAAGTAAAAAGGCAAACACATGTCACATGTCGAATATATTTCTTTCCACAGAGGGACAAGCGGTAGAAAATGGATGGATGGATGGATGGATGGATGGAGTCAAGCCAAGTCAGTGTTGTCACAGACGCCCGAAAGGACAGCGTGACACGGAGATTGAGCCCGCTATATGAGAACGTTGCATTTTGAGGAATAAAGAAAGACAAATTGGGAATTTGTCTGAGCCTCCATCACTTGGGATGTTACAACATCGACGAACGGCACATCACAGGTAATAATGTATGGGTAAATATGTGGCGGGCAGCTGTGACTCTCACGTTGTTTTAAAGATAAACTGTCACATGATTGCTAGTCTCATGTATCTACGTCTAATGTGGTCTCCAGTTAGGTAAGTAACATAACAAGCGTGTGACTCTTTTTACGAACAACCGCCATTATTGTTTCCATGACTATGGCAACACAGGTTAGTACATCGCACAGTAAACATGTCCAATATTGTACAAAGTGTCAATAACTAGTGTGAGCACTTACCTTATCTTATATTACTGCTATACAAGTTGTACACTGACTGCTCCAATGCATATCCAAGTTTATTTACTATAGTTTTGTCTGTTGATCTTTTAAAATATTCAAGTTTCAGTACCGTTATTTCAGAGCAATATGACCCAGGTAAAAGTAAAAAGTAGTCATCCAAATAAATATGTCAGTATATATATATATATATATATATATATATATATATATATATATATATATATATATATATATATATATATATATATATATATATATATATATATATATTTTTATTATTTTTTATATATATATATATATATATATATATATATATATATATATATATATATATATATATATATATATATATATATATATATATATATATATATATATATATATATATATTTTTTTTTTTATATATATATATATATATATATATATATATATATATATATATATATATATATATATATATATATATATATATATATATATATATGGTAACACTTTAGTATGGGGAACATATTCACCATTAATTACTTGCTTATTAACATGCAAATTAGTAACATATTGGCTCTTAATTAGTCATTATTAAGTACTTATTAATGCCTTATTTTCCATGGCCTTATTATACAACCTAACCTAACCCTAACCCTAACCCTCTAACCCTAACCAAATAACACTAAATTAAGTCTTTGTTACTTACAATATGTTCCCCTAGTGTTCAAATAACTGTAAATTAAGTCTTTGTTACTTAGAATATGTTCCCCATACTAAAATGTTACCATATATATAGAATTAATGTGCCGCATATGCCTAAATTGAGATAAAATATGTAAATATTAAAAGTTATTATAAATGTGCTCATTACTACATTATATATACATATATATATATATATATATATATATATATATATATATATATATATATATATATATATATATATATATATATATATATATATATATATATATATATATATATATATATATATACATACATACAGAGCACCGTGTATATATATATATGTATGTATATTTCTGGGGTTACGTTCTGGGCCTGCCTGTCGGATGGGGGTCGGCGCCTCAGGCTACTGCATCCGGACTGCGTGTCTGGAGCTCCTGGGTCCCACCGTCCATCCCTTCCGGGTCCCTGCGTCTACTGTGGTAGCTTGGTGCTGCAGGGTATTCCGAGGTGCTGCGAGTCGGCCAGTTGTTGGGGTAGCGACCTTGTGTGTCAGCATGTCTGTGATCTTCTTTTAATTCTTTTTTTTTTTTTTTTTAATAAATAGATTTAATTATTTATTTATTCTTATTTTTTAATATATTTTATTAATATTATTATTATTATTATTATGTATTTATTTATTTTATTTATTTATTTCCCTACCTCAGGGGGGGGACTCGGCGGGGCGGTTGCTGGTTGTTCCATCTCCATCGTTGGGGTCCCTGCGGGTGGGGTGGGTGGTTCCCGTGGCCCCGTGCTGGGTGGTCCTGTGGCGGCCGGCTTGGGTGGGGTGGCCGTGGGCTGTCCTCGCCGCGGGGCTGGGGGCTCGTGGGGGCCCGGTTTGCCGGTGGGGCAGGGGCGGTCTTCCCGTCCGGTTGCGGGGGGTCTCCGGGCCCCTCGGGCGGGGCGTCCCGCCTTTCTGTCCGTGTGGGGTGTGGTCTCTCGCTGGCTTGGGGTCTGGCTGCCCCCTGCTTTTCTCGTGCCTTGTCCTCTGCCGGGTGCGTCTGTCTGCGGCCTGCTGCTGACCCTTGTGGGCGGCGCGGTGGGCCAGGCTCTGGGGTTCCTGTCGCTGTCCGGCTTGGCTGCGTGGGGGAGGTGGCCCCTGGTTCCCTGGGCACCACACCTACTGTTTGTGGGATGGGCTCTCGGGGAGGCTGGGGCCGTACTCTGGCTCCCGCACACACTGGGAGTCAAATGTATTGTACATGCAAATTCACATATACTCACACACATACATACAGACATACATAGGTACCTACGCTCCCACATACATATACAAATAAATACAGTACATATTTACACACTCAAAGTTCGTACATCCACACGCACATTCATTATACAAACATACTGTATACACATACTGTACATATACATTCACTGTAAAAACATACATATACACATTCTGTACATATACACTCACTGTACAAACACACACATACACATACTACACATATACATTCACTGTACAAACACACACATACATATACTGTACATATACATTCACTGTACAAGCACACATATACACATACTGTACATATACAAGTACATATGCACACATACACTCATGCACATAATCACGTTTCATCAAACATATATTAACGTTGTTGCCCTAGGGTAAACTGGGTATAACACATGGCACACTGACAAAGCTTAACCTATTGTTACTATAACAATCTACAAGGTTAATGTAGGTTGCTTCTCTTTCTTCCCCTCCATTTTTCTGCATTCTTTCGTATCTCAAGTTATCATTACGTATATGTATTGTTGCATTTGAACAATTGTATTGTTGATAATAAAGGTAAAGTATTGGTATTGTTTATTATCAATAGCACTATTTCTATTGGTATTCATATTGCTCCATTTTTAGTGTAATAATGCTCATTGTCATTTCTGTATTATTTTTTTATTTTCGGTAACTGCTTATTTGCTATTACTTTTACCATCATATTTGTACATGTCGTATTTGCTGATGTTGCTCTGTTGTTGTTGTTGTGTTTGCTGTTGTTGTTTTTGTCTCTCTGTCTAATCCCCCTCTTGTCCCCACAATTCCCCCCTCTGTCTTCCTTTTTCTCTCTTTCTATCCCCTCTTGCTCCGGCCCGGCTGCACCAAATGATAATATAAATACATTTAATAAAGTCAAAATACAAGTAAGGCAACAAGAGAAGTATCCTACACTTCTCTTTTGTAAAGTAAATCTGAACAGCCGATATGGGCATCTACATCTGCTATATGATTTGCCCGAGAAGCTGGGCAGGACATTATTAAAAAAAATAAAAAAATAAAAATAAAAAAAATAAAATAAATATATATATATATATATATATATATATATATATATATATATATATATATATATATATATATATATATATATATATATATATATATATATATATATATATATATATATGTGTGTGTGTGTGTATATGTGTGTGTATAATTATATATATATTATGGGGCGGCATGGCGTAGTGGGTAGAGCGCCCGTGTCAGAAACCTGAGGGTTGCAGGTTCGCTCCCCGCCTCTTACCATGCCGTTGTGTCCTTGGGCAGGACACTTCACCCTTGCCCCCGGTGCCGCTCACACCGGTGAATGAATGTTGAATGAATGATAGTTGGTGGTCGGAGGGGCCGTAGGCGCAAATTGGCAGCCACGCTTCCGTCAGTCTACCCCAGGGCAGCTGTGGCTACGAAAGTAGCTTACCACCACCAAGTGTGAATGAATGATGGGTTTTTAACATGTAAAGCGACTTTGGGTACTTAGAAAAGCGCTATATAAATCCCAGTTATTATTATTATTATTATTATTATTATATATACATACATATGTATATATAATGTAGTAATGAGCACATTTATAATAACTTTTAATATTTACGTATATTTTTTCTAGGGATGATATTTGATAAGGAATTATCGAGTTCGAGCCTATTATCGAATCCTCTTATCGAACCGATTCCTTATCGATTCTCTTATCGAGTCCAGATAGGTTGTTGTATATGGGGAAAAAAACACAATATTTGGTTTAACAAAAGCTCACTTTTATTATATAATAAAAAAAATAAAATGTAATAAATATATAAATATTGACTGTTACTCACCTAAAAAAATAAAATAAAATAAATAAATATTGACTGTTGTTACCCAAAGTATATTAAGTGGGATTTTTCAGAGAAACAAATATATACAGTAACACAAAAACAACCTGTCTCTGTGATCACTATAGGTGTATAAATAATAATATAGTGTTAAATAAAATCAGTCCCTTGGGCACAAAACTGAAAATAATACAGCTCTCCAAAAAGTGCACTTCTGCTTCTATTTGACATAACTGTTTGTTATGATGCTTTGACATTTTTGCACTTTATTTCTTTATTGAAAGAAAATTCTATGAAGAGAAAAGTTGTTTGCAAATGTGGTTACAATGCTAAAAAATGAAAAGTTAAAGCTAAAAAAAGAAATACACTTTATTGAGTTAACATTATTTCTTTATAGGGGAAAAGATGTTATGAGCTAGAGAATATAACAACTACACTACCCAGCATGCAACGGGAGTGACGAGCATGCGCGTTAGCCCCGAAAAGTGTTGCATGTTGCCACGCTGTGAAAGTAAACGTCAAGAACTCAGCCAACACGCCTCGTCTGCATTATTTATAATTAGACAGACAACACATATACAGTGTGATTTTGTTTTGTTTACAAGGAGAGAAAAACAAAAATTAAAAAAGGGAGATATGTTGTATATATATATGTATGTGCTGCGGTTGTTTTAAGAACGTTGCGACAGCTGCCGTAAAGGAGGTGCGTTGCTAACCTGGTTGCTATGTTTCCGGTTGGTCATAAAAGTGTTCGTCATGTGTTTTACCCTGCTCAAATCTCTCAGTAAAGTTATTCGATGGATTATAGCTTTTGTTTTGAACTTTATTACACCTTGGAGCGCTTTTTCACGTCCATTGTTTTCCTGCTTTCGCTATCTGCGCCTAATGACTGAGCTACGTGACGTCATTTCTTGTGATGTCACACGGAGCATTTCTGGTCGGGATGGGATTCGAATAAAGAATCAACTCTTTTTCTTTACTATAGTGGTCTCGATAATGGGTACCGGTTCTCAAAAAGGGATTCGAGTCCGAGGACTCGGTTCTTTTCTTATCAAACAACCGGGAAAACCGGTTTCGAGTATCATCCCTAATTGTTTCTAATTTAAAAAAATAAATAAATAAAATAAAAATAAACATATATATATATATATATATATATATATATATATATATATATATATATATATATATATATATATATATATATATATATATATATATATATATATATATATATATATATATATATATATATATATATATTTTTTTTTTTTTTTTTTTTTTTTTTTTATTAAATAATTTTCCTCAGTAGGCCATCATGATTAATTACATGTAGGGGAAACCCTTGATTAAAAATAAATGTAATGATGATATAAATAAATGTTGCTATTATCTTTGTCACAAAAGTCCTCATGTAAATAAAAAGTATGTTGCAGTAAAGCTACATACAAGTTCAATATACAGTATATAAAAAAAAAAGTTACTTAGGTAAATGCAACAGAGTAAATGTAATGCATTACTACCCACCTCTGACATTTAGTAGATATACTGTAATTTGGTTGTTGAGGGGTAAAGTCGCTTTGGTTTGTTTAAGCATTGTTGCTTAAAACTGTGGAATAAAATGTTAAATAATGTTGTCCTTCAATAAATCAATGTCCAAAAAAGTAATGACTTTTTTCTGTGATGACTTTCATGGCATATTTTACTTATATAGACACAAACATAACAAGCAGGGATATACAGTACAAACAGATGCTGGTGTCTACTAGGTGGAGGTCAAGAACAGCCTGTCTAGACCAGGCAATGCCACATAATTAATTCATGAGGATGCGCCTATTTTTTTTATGAATTAATCTGTTTGCCTGAGACAGGTTTACATTTTCTATTACGAGCCACGTTTGCTGCTGTCAAAACTTGGGCGCTAACTGAGAAAATGTCTTCATCAATGAAACTTTTGAAAGATTTCCACCGTAAAAAGGGTCATACTGTGTTATATATATTTTTTCGACATTTAAAACACTTCCTTTGGGTCTACATAACATGTAATGGTGGTTCTTTGGTAAAAAAAAAATTACATCGATTATGTTTTACAGGCCGTTTTTAAGCCGCTTCCTGACCGTCTCTTCAGGATGTGCCATTTTGTGGGCGATCTTATTCACGTGGCTTCACCTTTGACAGTGTCTTCTCTCCGTCATCGTTTTTAAGCACTTCCATATGAAATTTACTGATAGATATACGTTTGAACTGTACGCTACTTTGTATTAGAAATGACAACAGCGGAGAATGCATGTGCATGTACGAGCCAGTCTGCCCCACAACAAGAGAATAGAGGGGGAAAAAGGAGCTTATTGACTACAGCGCGGAGTAACATGGTGGACTCGCGCAAAGAACTTTGGGTACATTTCTACCATAAATGGATAATCTACTGACGTCACCGGTTTGAGAAACAGAACAGAGCAAACTCCAAACGGCTTGTTTGGCGGAAGTAAGAAGGATGGCAAGATTGTTTAATAAATATCTCTGCAATGCCTCCACAGTTTCAAACTCTTCAAACTTAAAGTGTTTACAAAGTAAAAAGAAGAAGAACCATAATAAAAATGTTGAATTTATCTCATGAATTTATTTCATTCATCCATTCATTTTCAAGATAATCTTACTCATCTCACCTTACTTCACCGAGTATTGTTTATTTATTTTTATTGTTATTACTTATGGAGTATATTGTGAATAAATTGAGAACAGGAAGTGAACAAAAGTTTTAGCAACTGTTATGTAAAGGAAAGGGGGTAGGATCAAATATGCTCTGCTTCTTCCTACTCCTTTTCGAACATGTTGAATAGAGAAACTGTAAAATTGTGATGTATCATGTTGTATGCATGCATGTTCCAAATAAACTCAAACTCAACTCAACTCAACAGTTTGATGTAAAATATTCGGGACTTATGCAAATACACAACAGCAAGTAACAATTGCAAAGAAAAGTTGTTTTTGTATAATAGGGCCCCTTTAAAGCAAACTCTCCCGGTAGTTGTGTTGTATCCCAGTTCTACATGGTGCAACAGTTCGTTGATGACTTGTCAACAAAGATGGACAATAAAATTTGTCGCCGAATAATTCATTTGTCGATATTATTTACGGACGGAAATGAACACGCCCAAATCCGCGCAATTGGTGACCAGCAATTGGTGACCAGCAAGCAGCATGAAGACACACCTGCCGTCAAGAGTCTAAAGATCGATCACACAATTGTTGTCTTTACAATAAAACTGCTGCTGCGTCCAGCCTGCGCAAACAAAAAAGAGGTCTCAGAAAAATAGCTTCCACAGGCTATTGAGCTACAAAGTTAGCCTCCAATGTATTTCTTCTAAAAAGGAGTATGGAAGCTGAAGAAGCTAAAAAACCTACCATTTTCATGAGGTATTGGAATGGGAGGAGGACTTTTTTTTTTTGTTCTCCACAATGTAAATTTGAAGTTGTGGCGCTTATAAGCAACAACTGATCATCCTGTCTTGTCTGATTCCAATCAATGCAAGCCATCAGAGTGAGGTAATGCAAGATACACCAACATATATTCTTGTTTTTAAGAAAAAAAGGAAGGCTGTCAAATGATTAATTTTTTAAATCAGATTAACCAGAGATTAACTGTGATCAATGTATATATATATATATATATATATATATATATATATATATATATATATATATATATATATATATATATATATATATATATATATATATATATATACATATATATATATATATATATATATATATATATATATATATATATATATATATATATATATATATATATATATATATATATATATATATATATATATATATATATATATATATATATGTGTGTGTGTGTGTGTGTGTATAATTATATATACATATGTATGTCTGTATATATAATGTAGTAATGACCACATTTATAATAACTTTTAATTTTTACGTATTTTTTCTCATTTTAGGCATATATAGGCATACATTAACTCCAAAAACGAATCACAACCTTCACTTTTTTTCCCCTCTACATCACTGATTACTGCTCACTGCAGACTTCATGAGAGCCAACAAACATAATAAAACATCACTTACTGTGCAACGTCTGCTGTCATTAGGATGCCGACTGCAAGAATTTTGTCATATTCCCGTTTTGATGAGGAATGACTTATAATTTTCGAGAAGAAAAAAGGGGTGTAAAAATGTATCGTACAAACTTTAGAGATATGAATACATCGGTTGGCAAGCCTCTAGATCAGGGGTCACCAACCTTTTTGAAACCAAGGGCTACTTCTTGGGTACTGATTACTGCGAAGGGCTACCAGTTAGATACACACTTAAATAAATTGCCAGAAGTAGCCAATTTGCTCAATTTACCTTTAACTCTGTTATTATTAATAATTAATGATATTTATCTTTGTGGAAACACTGATAATCTTAATGATTTCTCACAATAAATATATATAGAAACAGATAAATATCAATATGCAACACTTTATTTTTATATTTTCTCTAAGTGCACATTTTTCAAATTGAACATTTTCAAATGATCACTTCTAAGACAGTCTTGTGAAATCACAATATCCCATTTTAACTAGATAGCCACTAACATTTTTTTAACAAATCATGAATTACTTTGCACCATGTTTGTACAAATAATAACTCATGTAAAATACAAAAGTAAACGCTCAAATTTTTAAATCATGTCACACTTTGAACTGGACACCAAATCTGTTATCTGTTTCTTTGTCAGTTAGTGGGAAGCCTGGCATTGCATGCTGTTAACTAGTGTGTTGTACTCTGGTGTGTAACTTGACACTGCAACTCTGAGTGAGTCTTGCAGATGTGCATCAGTGAGGCGTGTTCTGTGTTTGTTCTTGATGAAGTTCATGTCAGAAAAGGCTGATTCACAAAGATAAGATTTTTCCTCATTGTTTGCGGAACCTTCTTAATCTTTTGGACATATTTTCACAGCAATCTGGCCTTAAGCTTAATTATGATAAATGTAAAATGTTAAGGATCGGAAATCTAAAGTGAACGTCCTTTAGAATGGAATGCAAAGTGCCTGTTTTGTGGACAGATGGACCAGTTAACATACTTGGTGTTGTTGTCCCAGAAAATCTGGAAGATCTAGGCTCAGTAAATTATGATAATCGACTAAGAAAGCTGGACAAAATTATGCAATTATGGAAAGGGAAATCCCTAACCTTGTATGGTAAAATGTCTATTGCCAACTCGTTAATTATTCCTCAATTTATTTATTTGTTTTTGTCATTACCAGCTCCATCACAAAACTTTTTAAAGATTTATGAGCGGAGGGTCTTCGATTTTGTCTGGAACGGCAAACCAGAAAAGATTAAAAGAAAGGTTTTGTACAAAGAGTATGAATATGGGGGCCTGAAACTTCTCAACCTTGAAGCTATGTGTCTGTCTTTAAAAGCATCAATTGTTCCAAAGATGTATTTAAACATTGAGTGGTACACAAATGTCCTGTTGGACAAAAAACATGTACTGTATCAAAAGAAATGGTATCCTTTTTTACAAGTGATCCCCTACCAGAGAGTCTGCTGGGAAACATGGCGGGGTTCATAAAGGAAACAATCCACTCATAGTGGTGTTTTCAATTTTATGTGCCAGAAAAAAGAGACGATATTTTGCAGCAGTTAATATGGATGAACTCTAATATTGTAATAGATGGAAAGCCTTTCTTTTGGAAAAATATGTTTGAAAGAGGAATCATTTTTGTCAATGATATTATCAATGAGAATGGTAAAATTATGAAGTATGATGAATTTAGAGCTATGTATGGTGATGCTTGCTCAAGCTTTTCATTTTATCAACTAACTGGAGTAATTGGGAAAAGATGGAAACAAATAATTAATTATGGAACTACTAAATTATTAGTTTGTAAACCTCTAATAAGAAATTCTAGTTGGCAAAAAGGAACTAAAATAAATAGAAAAATATATAATTTTTATTTAATAAAGAAATCTTTGAAGGCTGCCTCATACAACACAAATGGAAAATGGGAGGACTTTTTTGACTGCCCGTTGCCACGGGATGCCATATTCAAACTAATCTATAAAACCACTATCGATGTGCAAAATAGTTATTTTTAAATTAAAATTATTTATAACTTCTTACCCACAGGGAAAATGTTAAAATTATGGAATATGACAGAGTCAGATGATTGCCGATTTTGTTGTCAGGAGCCTGAATCCACCCTGCATTTGTTTTGGTATTGTCATATTGTGTCTTTGTTTTGGGTGGAAGTTGAAAAAATGTGTTTAAGGATTGGTTTGTTTATGAAGCTTAATGTGGTTTCTGTTATTTTAGGAGAGTTCATTGACAATCATGATTTAGTCAATTTAATTATAGTACTCGGTAAAATGTTTATTTTTAAGGCCAAAAACAGATATTCACTTAGTATTACTTTCTTTAAAACATTTATTCAGTATTTTCTAACTTTAGAAAGTTACATGGTTGAAAACGATAATGATGCCAAAAAACATTAAAAAAAGATGAGAAGTCCTCAAAGGCTTATTTTGAAAGTATAATTATGTTTATAGATTATATGATATCTGTTGTTGTGTTCCCTAATTTGAGTGACCTGGACATAATCTGGACTGTACATAAATGCTTATTTTGAAAATGTAATTTTGTTTATAAATTATATGCAATCTGTTGTGTTCCCTAATTTTTTTCTGTGTACATGAATGAAGGTGTGTGTTGCTGAGTCCGACTTGGACATTATCTGGACTGGGCCTGGTTTAAAAAACCCTTTAAACAAATCTAATTTCATTGACAACCTGGTCTGTTGAAGATAAGGCCCTTTTTTAAAAAATAAAATAAAATAAGATAAATAAATAAAAAACATTTTCTTGGATAAAAAAGAAAGTAAAACAATATAAAAATAATTACATAAAAAATAGTAATTAATGAAAATGTTAGTGGACCAGCAGCCTATACAATCATGTGTGCTTCAGGGACTGTGTCCCTTGCAGATGTGTTGTCTATGTTGTGGGAACCAGAATATTGGTAGCAGAAAGAAATAACCCCTTTTGTGTGAGTGGGTGTGGATGAGTGTGCATGGGGGAGGTTGTTTGGGTTGATGCACTGATTGAAAGTGTATCTTGTGTTTTTTCTATGTAGATTTTATTTTTTTTAATTTTATTTTTTTATTTATTTATTTTTTAATTTTATTTTATTTATTTTTTTTAGAACTTTAGACTCATCTGGTCCTTACGGGCGACCTGGTGCCCGCGGGCACCGCGTTGGTGACCCCTGGTCTAGATCGATCTATATATAGTTGGAAAGTCATGCATCGGTTGATTGTAGATATGATACAAAATATGGCCGTGCTAATCTTGCGAGACTTCTGTGATGCTGTATTACGAAAGCACCACGCAATGTAAACCAATCAAAAGCAACCTTAAGGCGGGTTTTTGCGTCTTTATTTTTGTCACACATATCAGCGCAGTGTTGTCAACTTGCAAACTTTCTCGCTAAATCTAGTATTTTTCCAACTCCTCTTAGTGACTTTCTTTCTCATAAGCGACTGGCGACAACTATAGCAACTTTTTTGGATGTTTGTAGACATGAACGCGCGTATCTCTGTAATGTTCTTAGCGTACAGGCGGTGCTGCTGTGAGTCTTTCCTCTCAGGCTGTCTCCCTGTCTACTGAAGATCTGATCTTAGACAGATTGTTCTGAAAACATATGTTGTTGTATTTTTAAGTGCAATAACAAATAAGTCCATTCCATGCAGTCAGAGCAGAGGGGAGACACACACCCATCCAAAGCTGACGCTGTTTCTGCCTATTGTCAATGTCAATGAGCCAGACAATAGATTTGGTTCGTTTGTGAATATCACAACCCTGCAGTCTTTTGATCAAATTTTATACATTTAACAATGTAGAACAATTAAAAATACAATCACACTAAAAATCAACAGACGAAAAGTAATTTATTGTTCTAATCATAATTATTATTTTTTAACACATCTTATTTTCTTTAGGTTTCTGAATTGCAATTCCTTGAATTTGATAGTTCTACTATTTGCTAATAATTAATACAGGAACCGCCTGTTTTGTAATTGTCTATTTAAAAAATAAACACATGACATTGTTCTGGCAACATACATGATACGTTTAATTTTCTTTTCACCATGCAATTACATCTGCATTGAATCGCATCGAATTGTAATGTTTTAAAGAGTATTGTTAGTGAATCGTAACGTAATCCATGTATCGAGATTCATATCGGATTGCCGTTTAAGGTATCGATGTAGAGATATAGGTATATATATATATATATTTATTTATTTATTTATATACACCGTATTTTTCGGACTATAAGTCACAGTTTTTTTCATAGTTTGGCCAGGGGTGCGACTTATACTCAGGAGCGACTTATGTGTGAAATTATTAACACATTACCGTAAAATATAAAATAATATTATTTAGCTCATTCACGTAAGAGACTAGACGTATAAAATTTCATGGGATTTAGCGATTAGGAGTGACAGATTGTTTGGTAAACGTATAGCATTTTCTATATGTTATAGTTATTTGAATGACTCTTACCATAATATGTTACGTTAACATACCAGGTACGTTCTCAGTTGGTTATTTATGCGTCATATAACGTACACTTATTCAGCCTGTTGTTCACTATTCTTTATTTATTTTAAATTGCCTTTCAAATGTCTATTCTTGGTGTTAAAAATGCGACTTATACTCCAGTGCGACTTATATATGTTTTTTTCCTTCTTTATTATGCATTTCCGGCAGGTGCGACTTATACTCCGGTGCGACTTATACTCCGAAAAATATGGTGTGTACATATATATATATATATATATATATATATATATATATATATATATATATATATATATATATATATATATATATATATGTATATATATATATATATATATATATATATATATATATATATATATATATATATATATATATATATATATATATATATATATATATATATATATGTATATATATATATATATATATATATATACATATATATATATATATATATATATATATATATACATACACATATTTATTTAGAAATATATAAATATATATATATATATATATATATATATATATATATATATATATATATATATATATATATATATATATATATATACATACATATATATATATATATATATATATATATATATATATACATATATTTATTCATAAATGTATATATATATATATATATATATATACACTGTATATATACATACACATATACATATATCATTTATAAAATTATATATATATATATATATATATATATATATATATATATATATATATATATATATATATATATATATATATATATATATACACTGTATATATACATACACATATACATATATCATTTATAAAATTATATATATATATATATATATATATATATATATATATATATATATATACATATATATATATATATATATATATATATATATATATATATATATATATACATATATTTGTTCATAAATATATATATATATATATATATATATATATATATATATATATATATATATATATATATATATATATATATATATATATATATATATATATATATATATATATATATATATATATATATTTGATAAATAGCTTGGCATCTTAAAAAGAGTGTGCAGCCCTGATTCACATAGATATTAGTTTGATAGCAGCATTACCAGGTGAAATCCACACTATTGTAACATTTAAAACATGTTCCCCAGGTATATGCATCTGCAGTAGCCACGTGGGTATGGATCAGCAGAACACAAGTCCCAGGCCCCACTAAATGGAAGGGTTGTGTCAGAAAGTGCATATCAGCCATATCAAACATGCCAATGACTTGCTGCGGGGACCACTTGCAGCAAAAAAAAAAAAGCCAAAGATAGAGAAAAAAATCGGATAGGTGTGTTTCCTGAGTGCGGTGCGACAAATTCTACCCTTTGATGAGATTAACTGAGTGGTGTACTTGAAATAACCTTTTATGCGCTGCCATTATTGTATTAATCTATTCTAAAACAATTTTTGAATTAATTAGGCCCTACATATTTCAGGGCCGCTCACAGGCTGCTTGGAAACAGATGGCGCTGAGGACGAGACGCTCTCTCCGACGGATGTGTAGGGCTAGGGAGTTTGAAAGAAAAAAAGAGAAAGGAGGTGGTAAAGGAACAAGAAAGATGTGGAAAAGGAAGAAAACCACAGTCTGAGGGGTGAGGAGAGGTATGTTATCAACGCCCCAGCGCTGTGCACCTGACAGACTGACAAAAGAGGTGAAATTAGTCAAAAGATTGAGCCACAAGAAGGGAGAAAGTTGCTCGATAGGCATTAGGTCTCGGTCCTAATCAGTTCCTCTGCAGCTGACAAGAGATTGGTAGCTTAACAACATTTGGGCGAAGGAGGCTATTATCTCAATCCTACAGTGTTGCGGATGGATTCAACCTTGAACAGCTTGTAGATGATGAGCCTATCCATATGGTGTTTGAATCGCTCAGCCTTTCCTGAGCCATTAACCTTCACGACACCTTGTACTGTTCCTACACTTTGACTGACAGCTCTGTGTAAATTCTATGGCTATACCTTTTTTTTTTTTTTTTTGTAAATAGAGCTGTAGACACCGAATTGACAGCCCCACTGCTCTGCCTTAAAGTGTTGTTCACTCAAGGCTCAAAGCAGCTAATTTTGGGATCAATTCAGTTCTGTCTTTTTAATCTTTGTACAGAAGTTATGGTGCGCATCAAAACGATTTAGGGCATACTTACAAAAAGTTCAGCACATTTGGTTGGTAAGAAAGCACAGATCTATGCTCAAGTCTGGCAAACTTCCCGTCCTTTGGCAAGTTTGGAACAGGTCGTCCCGGCCATGGTACAAGTCAATACCCGTGTCAAAAGATCTAATATTAAAAACGTGATATTTCTCATTTAGCGCTTCAATAAAAAACTGTCACATGGAAAGAATGCACTCAGAATTTCGTTTTTTGAGAATTTTTTTAATAGTTAGCCGTGAGCGAAGGATTGTAACCGCACACTAAGTGCTTTGTGCAGACTACAACCCGGGATGTAGCACCACAGAGCTAGTTAGGCGCTGTTTCATTCCACAGCCAAGCAGGCTAAACTGTCAATCATGAACGCAGGGACGAGACAGAAAAAGCACTCCGGGCACACTGGTTTGTTACCCCAGCAGAAAGACGCCATGCGAGCAGTCAAAAAGATAAAACAATACAGCCAAATTATTGATACACTTGATAGACCACTTTAAGATCTCACAAAGCTAATCAAGAAATACATTTAATCATTTGTAACTTTATTTTAACATTGATAATAAGTCAGGGGCACTTTGAATTGTCCCCACTCTCGGACCCTACACACACGCTCTGCTTAAAATTAATGGTAAACTCTAGTCTTGTTCTCTTAAACCCAAACAACGTGTATCGTCTTGTGAGAGGTGTATCGTCACATCCCTATAATCAACACATTTAATTCTGTCAGTCGGTACAGTTCATTTACTCAAAACTGGCATTTTTGTCATTTTGTCAGCCAAAGGCCATACAAACGTGCATTAAGTATAGGGTCATGACAAGAGCCCAGATATTCCTAAATAAAATGCTGTCTGCTCTGCTGAATAAGTTCATTATTTGTACAGTATTCTGTGCTATGTTTACCAGCTAAGATGCTTCCAAAAATACTCTTCTCAGTCCAAAG
Source organism: Entelurus aequoreus (assembly GCF_033978785.1). Taxonomy (NCBI): domain Eukaryota; kingdom Metazoa; phylum Chordata; class Actinopteri; order Syngnathiformes; family Syngnathidae; genus Entelurus; species Entelurus aequoreus. The sequence continues at coordinate 29,798,835 of NC_084733.1, forward strand.
AACACTCACCTACATACGCATTTTCTCTTATGTATATTCGTATATCGACTTGCCCAGGGTGTACCCCGCCTACTGCCCGAATGCTGCTGAAATAGGGCTCCAGCTCCCCCTGCAAACCCGAAAGGGACAAGCGGTAGAAAATAGGTGGATGGATGGATATTCGTATTTGTACGTTGTTTTTGCTGTACTTTTAACTCTGGTCCATGTCTTAGCACGTTTGAGCTCAATGAACCTATTTCCAAGCAGATCGAGAATTCACACCGGAGTGTGAATGATAGTGTTCACACCAGACCCATCTCGTACAGCAAACACACCCTAACCACGTTATGGATGGTTTCTGTACAGTGGCCGTGCGTTTCCCACCTAGGCCTTCAGTGATGTCCGACTTCAATAATTACTTCTCAAAATACCATTATTTATATCACCACGTGACCATTGCTGGAGAAATACTATACAGAAACACATTTACGCACTACTGTGCATTGAATCACCACCAACAGTGTACAAACGGGTTGTTTTCTGGCGCATTTAAAAATCAAAAAAAGCCGCATTCGCAATTAAAACATATCTTAAGTAGTACTGTCAAAATTAAAATTGCAAAAAACATATTGAATAAAATATTTGAACTCACAATTTGTAGCACCCATTCGAGGTGGCCCATTTGCCGACATGGTCTCACAAGATGTAGTTTCTCTTTAAATATCTTTCTTGAAAATGGCCTTGCAAATATATGTGTTGTCTTGTCTAATTATAAAATATGCAGACGAGTCATATTGGCTGACTTCTTAAAGTTTACTCCATAGCGTGCTTATCAAAAACATCCAGCTGCCGGCATTGGCTAAACTGGGCTACTGCGCATGTTTTTTCAGTACTGTGGCATGCTGGGTAATGGGGTTCTTATGTTACCTAGCTCATAACATCACAATATATATCTGCCTTAGGCCAGCGAGAAGGCCTTACTGACAACAACTCGTGATCTGATTGGCTATCGCAACTGTCTGTCAGATGTTTGTGTCCGTTCACTTACAGTGCACAGGCATTGTTGATTCTGAAGGCTTCGGGCAGACTTGGTACAACATGGCAACATAAGCTAGCTGAATTCTGATTGGATAAAAACTCTATAACCTAAAAACAACAACGCTGGAAGGACCATAATATGACATGAAGAGAATATGAATACTTTTAGATATTTAGGGAAAGTAAATAAAAAAATACTTTTATCATTAATTATGATCATGATTTCTGGTTATGTTAGGCCAGCAGAGAAGGCCTTGCTGGCCCTGATGGCACACCACTGGTTTCTGATTTTTAAAAAATGTGTCAACACACAAGTTGGATCGACAATTTTCACATAGAGACGGGAACACATCAATGGGTGAAAACAATGTTATTACATATGCCACACCTATATGTGGCGCTGTAAACAGAAACAGCTACTGGAAGCTCTTTCCTCAACCTCAGTGACATACTGTAACTAAAGCCTAAATTATGGAAAAACTGAAGGTGGTCTGGAACAAATACAGGTATGCTGTTGAATCTGGGCGACGGAGAGGCACAGTCTTATCGTTGAATTCACGAGTGGAGAACCAACAGTGCAGGGCCACTTCATGAAGGACAAGTTAATGGCTTGAAGAGATGCGGTGTCTCATAATGCACTTTGTGGCCCTGGTCCAGCAGACTCTTTTCAAATGATCATAACACCATCAGTGAAGAGAGAGAACAAGGGCAGGAGGGGAAGGAATGACTCGGCAGAAAGGTAGTAGGAAAGATGAGGCAAAGCTTTTTTTTTTGTGGCTTGATAATATTACGGGGACAGAGTCACTCATATCAGGGCATTGGATCGTGGTCCTTCACAACCTCTGGCACACAAATTAAAATCCTGCTGCAACTGCTGACTTGGTTGCAGCAGAGGCAAATGATACCTTAGCGGCAAGGAGGGATGTCACCTTCTCATTTAGAGCTGCAAGGACAATACACTGATACCTAGGGCGGACCTAGGCTTTTTGTTGCCGTAAACAAGACTTTGTTTGTGGCCCCAATATGCTCTTCAAAATCACTTGTGTAACACGCTAGGGGCCAGGTTGCAGCCTCGTGAGTATTGTATTACAGTCGTCCCTAACAACCACACGCTTTGGAGTTTGTGGCTTGTGAAGGTGACTGTGTTATTTCATGTCTATTCGGCTTTTTTTAATGTTCTCATAACACATTTAGAAAGTCGTTAACAGTTTGTTTATGTTTGTCCGTTTCTGGGTCACAGTGGTGCTGGAGCCTATCCCAGCTTCACTGGGTACACCCTGGACAAGTCATCGCAGTAGCTATGGAAATAGAATTGACAAGTCCTCCTTTGATAGGATAAACAACTGTATTACGACTAGAAGAAGATTTGGCTATGGGAGTGTGTGCATAAAAGACACAAATAACAACAAGTATAGTTATCATTAGATCTTAAGAAATAATAAATGTTCTACAAGTCATGTAAAGATTTGTATTTACTATAAAAAAAAATCAATAAACAAAAAGATTACATTAACAATTACAATCCAGTTCAATCCAATATGTATAATAGTCAAATGTTCATATTCCAGATCATTGCCAAAGTTTATATGAAAAGGTAATAAATAGGTTGATAGGTCCAAGGGGGGAAAGAAAAGTGTTCAATTCTCTTACCGCAGTAAAGCCAATTTAAAACTGCTATGTCACTTCAGCATTAGTTGAAAAAGTGAACAAAACACACTAAATGGGCAACAATGAAAAAAATAAATATTATTTAGACATTATTGTGAAGATTTTAAAACCGTGATTTCGGGGTATCTACAATACCGTTACATCTCTAGCGTTTATGCCAGGGGCCGGCCCTGGCTGCTAGACAAACCTGATAAGATGAGCCAATGTGCTGCCCCAACAAGTTGGTATCAATCATTTGAAATGATCATCTGCAGAGAACTGTACTATGTTGACCTTTGCTATACAGATAAATCCAAGAATCTTGGTTGCATTAGAATCCTAATGTCGAAAATGTACCTCAGACTCCTGCTATTTTCGTTTGATACCGTCATGCGTCAAGGCATTATTGTGAAGATTTTAAAACGGTAATTCCGGGGTATCTACAATACTGTTACATCCCTAGCGTTTATGCCAGGGGCCGGCCCTGGCTGATAGACAAACCTGATCAGATGAGCCAATGTGCTGCCCCAACAAGTTGGTATCAATCATATTGAAATGATCATCTGCAGAGAACTGTACTATGTTGACCTTTGCTACAGATAAATCCAAGAATCTTGGTTGCATTAGAATCCTAATATCGAAAATGTACCTCAGACTCCTGCTGTAAGCTAATTGTAGTCCTTCGACTCTACGTGGACTACAGCTCCCACCTTGCACTGCCCTAACCGCCCTTTTGTTTCCCTGGCACTGGAGTATCACCATCCCTTTCCATTCTGCTCCGCCCGACATGAGTCAGGCAGAGCCGTCCCTGGAGTCTCCCTTTTATTACCTTGTTGACACCAGCTGCTACTTTTAAGCACTTTTAAATGCTGAGTCGGAGCGGTGGCTCAAATCACAGAATTAATGCAGTTTATTCCTGCCCAGCTTTCACTTTGGCAGCGCTTTTAAGCCGCCGGACTTAACAACAAGCCTGGGTTTTATTCATTCAGACAGCTGGTGGGAATAAGGCGGTTGCCAGTGGCGTACAACTGCGTGTGGGACTTAAAGTGCGTGTGGGAGGGCATCTGAATATTCAAGTGTCCTTTTTAAGAGTTGCTCATCCGCCGTCCAAATATTAAAAAAAATAAAATGCGCATGTTGGCCGATTTTTGTAAACAAAGACCTAGCTGTCATTTTGGCATCAATGAAGATGATTAAAATGAAATGTGGTGCAAAATGTGACATAACCAAATGTTGCAGATTCCTCTTTCCTTCTTCGCCAGGGCGACATGCCACTTGCCACATGACTGTCACTCGCCTCCTCTTATGCCCACACTTTCCCTCACTTCACACACACCAACTAAGCAATGCTATGGAGCAGCTGTACTTCTCCCTGTGTGCAGAGTGTTGATCTCAGCTCTTCTCTCACACACAGTGAACATATGTCAGTCACAGACAAGCCGCACTCGGTGTTCATTCTTTTGAATTAAAAAGAGAAAAAAACATTTTGGACCCTAATTTCATGTTGCAGAGGGTGTTTCAGGGGCGAGTCCATGGTTCTCGCCCGGAAAAGGGTGGAGTGTCATCTCTGGGTTGGGGAGGAGACCCTGTCCCAAGTGGAGGAGTTCAAGTACCTTGGAGTCTTGTTCATGAGTGAGGGAAGAATGGATCGCGAGATCGACAGGCGGATCGGTGTGGCGTCTTCAGTAATGCGAACGCTGTATCGATCCGTTGTGGTGACGAAGGAGCTGAGCCAGAGGGCAAAGCTCTCAATTTACCGGTCGATCTACGTTCCCATCCTCACCTATGGTCACGAGCTTTGGGTTATGACCGAAAGGACAAGATCACGGGTACAAGCGGCCGAAATGAGTTTCCTCCGCCGGGTGGCGGGGCTCTCCCTTAGAGATAGGGTGAGAAGCTCTGCCATCCGGGAGGAGCTCAAAGTAAAGCCGCTGCTCCTCCACATCGGAAGGAGCCAGATGAGGTGGTTCGGGCATCTGGTCAGGATGCCACCCGAACGCCTCCCTAGGGAGGTGTTTAGGGCACGTCCGACCGGTAGGAGGCCACGGTGAAGACCCAGGACACGTTGGGAAGACTATTTCTCCCCGCTGACCTGGGAACGCCTCGGGATCCCCCGGGAGGAGCTGGACGAAGTGGCTGGGGAGAGGAAAGTCTGGGCTTCTCTGCTTAGGCTGCTGCCCCCGCAACCCGACCTCGGATAGGCGGAAGAAGATGGATGGATGAATGAATGGACTTGCAATGCTGCAATGAGCTTGTGTTTGAGTGCACACCACAACTCCATGCAGAACTCATGGCATTATGGAACTTTACTGACCGGGTTGGAGCAGTTTACCTGTTTTAAAATAGTACCATGTAAATGGCAAACGACATCAATGGAGGAAAAGAGAGACATTTTATCCAAGAGGAGACTAAGGGCAGCAAGAAGAGCAATAACACTCTGGCATACAGTGCTAAAGTACAGCAACAGGGGTAACATCCAAAGTAATCTTAAAAGTTTATTTTTGTCATTTTTAGCCCTGTAGCCTCAAAAGGATTTAATAACATGCAGATGATAAATGTGCTTGACTGACAAGCATCCAGTATAATGTTTTTATTTAAAGTACCACTGATAGTCACACACATACACTAGGTGTGGTGAAATTACCCTCTGCATTTGACCCATCCCCTTGTCCCACCCCCTGGGAGGTGAGGGGAGCAGTGAGCAGCAGCGGTGGCCAAGCTCGGGAATCATTTTGGTGATTTAACCCCCAATTCCAACCCTTGATGCTGAGTGCCAAGTAGGGAGGTAATGGGTCCCATTTGTATAGTCTTTGGTATGACTCGGTAGGGTTTTGATCTCAGGGCGGACACTCTAACTACAAGGCCACTGAGCAGGACTTTTTTATTTATTTATTTTATTTATTTATGTATTTATTTATTTATTTTTATTTTTAATATTTATATTTATTATTTATTTATTATTTGTTTATAAAAGTTTGGGAGTTTTTTTGTAAAATAATTACACAAACACTAGTGTCCACAGAGCATTGCAGAAGGGAGGTATGTGTACCAAGGAAGAACCTGATTATGTGAACGGCTGAAAAAAATTATCTGAAAATATAAAACTACTTACAAGTATGTTTTCTGTTTGTCTTATGCTTCAAATATTGGCAAAAGTAACTGAGGTTGGGATAAACATGTTAACAAAAACCATAGGCTTCAGATGTATATGTACGTTATCATTCATCCAGGTCATTGTACCAGTGGTGGGCAAGCTACTTGGAAAATTTAGTACGTTAAGCTATAAGTTACTCACGATTAAATGTAGCTAAGCTACAGGGTAAGCTACCCCCAGAGAATTGTAGTCTCAATTTAATTTACAACTTTTCTATCAAACAAATTTGAGAAAATATGATAATTTTATGTTTTGTTTATTATAATACAGTACAATTTTTACAATTTTACAATTTTTACAATAATTTCAGTACAATACTACTGAAAAACATACCCTGTCTTTTTAACATTTCTTTTAACTTGCAAAGTTGCATTACCATGTACAAAATTTGGGAAAAACACTGCAAACAAATTAAATAAAAGAGGGTTAAACAATAATAATAATATTAAATAAACATCAAAATATATACTCTCTATTGGAATGGAGACTTTTCATTAATGATTGTTTCAAGAAAAACCCCAGTGGCAAAATGACAATAACCTGGCCAAAGGAAAAGTGCAAAACATTTGCCTCACAAAAGGGACTTTAGCAAACTTCCTCTTTACATGAACAGAAATCAATAAATTATATTTTGCCAGGACTGGAATCCTATGCAACTTTTAAACCAGTTTTTACCAAGCAGATGGGGTAATTGGTATTGACACTTTCCCATCGCCTTTCTCCTCTCTGAGTGGTTTGCTCACACAGCTGTGTCAGGTTAGCCAGAGCAAATAATAACTTTTATAAAATGTTAAAAAGAACGTCAATTAGATAAAAGTACCGGTAACTGGCCAATTGATGCACCCTGGAAGAAACATAGTTATTTAAACAAAGAAAGCAGCAAGCAAAAGCATCAAAATACTATGTTTATGGAGTGCAGGATTTTTTTGGAAGTCCTCCTAAAGTGACATTCTTTTACATTCTGTTTGAGTTTACACCCGTGCAGTAAATACTCTCATTAACTCGTCCCAGGAGAGACCCTCTCCTCATGTGTTTTCTGTCGCCGTGTTATGATTTTACTTCCTTGTTTTGATGACCCGTCGTATCTTGCCTTCGACTGGCCTGCTAGTTATGTTTTGCCCTAACTTTAGCCAATCGTGACTCATTATCCGTAAACCAACTTGGAAGACGTTTCAAGTCTGCTCCAAGTAGGCTTCATCAGTTCATGCTCATAGACTTAGATTGGTCAGCTCTAGTCTCAGACTTAGATTAGCCAGATCTGAACAATCCAAGTCAAATTGGTCAGATCTGACCAATCTAAGTCTATCAGTGACGTGCGGTGAGGTTCATGGCTGGTGAGGCACTGACTTCATCACAGTCAGATTTACAAACATATGAACCCTAAAGATGATCTTATTCACCATTTGATTGGCAGCAGTTTACGGGTTATGTTTAAAAGCTCATACCAGCATTATTCCCTGCTGCCCACTGTTCCCCTCAACTCCCAGGGGGTGATCAAGGGGATGGGTCAAATACAGAGGACAAATTTCACCACACCTAGTGTGTGTGACAATCATTGGTACTTTAACGTAACTTTAACTTTACACATACAAACTGTAGCACACAAAAAAGCACATTTAATTAAAAAAACGTTATTATGGTCTTACCTTTACTTATAAATGAAGTCCATGCGCCGCTCCTTCTGAACAAAAGCATCGATAACTTGTTTATAAAAGTCTTCCTTATCTTTCTTCAGTTTTAAAAGTCTCTCTGTCTCGATGAAGATCTTCCTTTAATTATCACCTCCTGCTTCGATTGAAAGTCCAGTTTAGAAAACTGTTTTGCCCTCACTATGTGTTGAAGTTATACAGCTTGGCAGACAGCTGACAACCAATCTAAGACGTTCTAATGAAGTTCCATAGCAGATGAATCCATTTAGGCTCTTTATTGTTGTTGATCTTGCTTTGTCTTGCACTGGACTTTTATTTATTTTTTTGTAAAACTGAAATACACACAATGACAATGTATAAGCTATATGATTCAATCAACACACTGAAATGCAATACACAATATGTAAACATCAGCTCCACACAAATACACAGCACCACCATCAAACAAACACTGCTACGTGTTGAAACTATTTCTATGGTGGAAATACACGACCGGCAGCCATTTTAAGTTCTCAAACATCCATTAAATTAGTGCACGAAAATCGTTTTTCAATACACATCTACTATCAAATTTAGCCACTTTCCACCTTCATATTGAGCCACATAAACAAGTTAAACAGTTTACTTACAGACTTATCTTTTCCAAGGCTTGTAAGATGTAACACAACTTGTCTACTTCTTATTGTCTCATGAACTGAACTAACATCGTAAACCGGAAGTGCCCAAACTGATGACGCGCTGCATTTTCCCATCGCCACAAGGTGTCAGTAATAGTCCCCAATCAAACGGGCATAACACAAACTGTTTTATTTTAGATATGTAATCCTCCATGTTAAAAGTCCAGGCGAGAGAAAAAATAAACGATCGCTAACTGTTGCTGCTTGTTGTCACTTATTCTGCAGCCGAGTAGTCGCAAAAATGATCCCTGGGATGATGGGATCACTGGCGCCCTCTACCACCATGAGGCGGGATTACTGCGAGCCTCAGCCAGTGCGTCTTCGCAGTCGTTTTATGATTGCCCAGCACAAGAAATACGTTACACACATACAGTTGTTGACAAAATATACTGTACATTGTATACCTCAGCTAACTAAACTATGGAAATGTATAATATAATTCATATAGCAATACGGTCTCACTGCACAGCAGGCCAGCAGTTAGCCGAGTCATTGCGCAATCCCTGGTGAGGCTCAACTGGCTGCTGATCACCGCAAGTCTCTTCTCAGTATTAGAACGGCAAATGTGAAAATTCAGCGATTTTGAATAAAAATAATCTAAAACTGGTGAAGTTAAATGGAAAATAACTTTATAGTATAATCACTGGATACATATAACAATTACATTTTTCTTTTTACATTTTTTTTCTTTCCATGATGGCACGTGCCTCCCCTGACTGCGCGTCACTGAAGTCTATAACTAGTCTATGAGCATGAACTACGAAGCCCATTTGGATGAGAAGTGAAACGTCTTAGACAAACAGTCCAGTTGCGATCGATTGAATGCCTTGAGAATACATAGGCTACTGACTGACTTCACAGCATTGACGCTTAGGCCTTGTCCACACAGGAAAGTTTTTGTCACAGCCCGGGCGCACTCCAGTGCGCATTCATCTGTGTGCTGCGCGCCACTCCAGCTGCAGCAGGCGGCTGCATTCAATCGCCAATCAGTCAGCACTCAACACACCTGCCGCTGATGAGCTCCCTGGGCTTCTTAAGCCAGTTCAAACCTGCGTTCCGGGCCAGAACGTAGTTTCCTGTTCTGTACTGTAAGCCAAAACGTCAAGCTCTATGCGCACTCCCTCTCTCCGTGTTTCCCCACCTCTGTGCTCATTGTGTTCCCGCAGTCCCTCTTCGCTTCCCGGATTCAAGCTGTGTGTCTTGTCTCCCTGGATTCCCTCTGGTCCCCTTGCTGCCTTCCTGGATCTCGACCTCTCGCCTGGACACGGACTCTGACGCCCCGCTCCTGCCCTCGACCTCACGCCTGCTCACGGACCTCCAAGCTTGTCTTGCCCTTCTTGGACTTCCGCCTCTCACTCAACAACTCCCGGTAACACTCAACATATAATCACTACACATAGTCGCACACATATACATTTTGGTTTAGTTGCATGCCTCATTGCATATTATTTATATTAATAAATAGAGCTAAACAACATCCCTGCATTCTGTGCCATCTACTTTCCCTGTACCGTAACAGTTTTCAAATCAGAATTTTTTGGCCTTTGATCTACATGGCAACAGTGTTCAGGGTGACGTAGATTTGTCATCAAGTGGACAAGCAAACCATTACTTTAGAAGTCATGTGAATGGCGGAACTAGAGAGAAACCTGCACACTACAACTTGTAAGAACAACTCTACTACGTCAGTCCAGACACAAGACTCAGGTTTCTTCCGATTGTTTGCCATCATCTTTTTCTAATGTTTGTTTGGTTTAAAACAGAAGATGACAAACTTTATGTGCATGTGCTCGTTCTCGTACAGTTTTAGATTGGCTGTCTCTGTGGCCGTTTAAAGAGCCACATGTAGGTGTGCGTTGGCATTGCGTTCATTGCATTAGCAATGAACATGCATTTATTCCTCACACTGCAATGCACCATGCTTGCAGTGGCCACCTGAGGAGGGATACAGGTCCTAAAGGTCCTACAAAGAACCGGCCCAACTTGTTAAGTTATAAAGCTCAACTGAAGACAAAAAAAACGACACCTGTTGTGATGATGTCATGCTCTCACTGCTATCCAATTTGCGCCTGAGGCCGGGTTCAATGTTTTAACCTAGTTCTTCACCTCTTCCTGCCCTGGCTCGATGAAACCTTACTCTTCCTGTTCATACACCACAGGCAAACTGGCTAAAATGCCAACACTTCCTCAGCAGGTATTTTGGTGTATTTTATCATCTTTGTATGGACAGGTCTTTCTTGTAGCGACAGGGTCAGTCATGAAGAAGGTGTGGCCAAAAGGGCATGGAGGTCAACAGAACACTGTTTTTTGGGGGGGTTTTAGTATTTGTAGGATTATATTTTGCATATGTTTTCAACACAGCATAATTTCTGTGTTTGGAGCATTTAGACGTTGCTCTGTATTTATTCCCCTATCAGCCATCGCTTCTTTGAAATAAACTAAACCATTAAAGTCCTTGAATTTAACCATAAAAAGGAGCATAACAAAGAGCATACAGAATTTCTGTACTGTGCAATTTCATGCTAATTTGTGGTTCTCTTACGGCGGTCTCAATGCATTAGGGATTTCAGATTTGTGTTATATTGTTTTAATTACGCTGCTACAGCAGAAGCTAAAGTTATTTTGCAAACGTGAGGTAATACATATCAGACTATTGGATGACAGCGACCATCCAGAGCAACCTTTGCATCACTCTCCGTTAGCAGTGTTGCCTCTGTTGTGTTTATGGGAAATTTTGGTAAAAGAAAAATATTTATTTAAATCCCTATGCTGTCACATAGACACGCTCTGCGCCCTCTAAGGCTTTTGGCATCAAACCCAAGCTCTGGCGGAAGAGGCTTACCGTCGCAGAAAGGGTCAAGCGCATTAATGCAATGCTATAGGAACTAGCTTTGGCTAGCTCATTACTCAATATATCTTTGGTAAGTAAAAATTACACAAGGAAGACGGCAGTGGTGTGCTTTAAAAAGGCTGTGATGAGTGTGTTTAGTTGTTAAGTTTCAACGCTAATTAATTCACCGGTGAGTACCATAAAGAATGTATATGTTAAAATGACATTGGTATTAGTAAAAAGTAGAAAGTGTTTAGGAGTATAGAAATTGTAAGAGCATGTGGAATATTTCTAAAGACCTGTAATGCATAGGTACAATACTCATATAAATTGTAAAAGAATTAGCGTGCCTACTTTGCGGAAATTCACTCACCACAGGGGGTCCGGAACAAAAACTCCCGTGATATTAGAGGGTACACTACTTTCTTCTTGGAACAGGCGTCCGTCAATCAAACAGCTCATCTCTTGAGGTACCAATGAACCATTACTCCAGCAAAAGAGTGATGAAAAGAGGTGCAAATCATTCATACACTATAATCAGTGGTTCTTAACCTGGGTTCGATCGAACCCTAGGGGTTCGGTGAGTAGGCCTCAGGGGTTCAGCGGAGACACACCCGACTCATCGTGTAAATAAAAACTTCTCCCAATCGACGTATTATGATACCCCCAAACAATGTTCCCTCTAATTTTCCATCTGATTTGCAGGTGTGTAATTTGTTGTGGTTCAGGGACGGCTCATTTTGTGCACCAGTAAAAAAAACATATAACTTTGTCATGAATTTGAAAAAAAATAACATTTTATTTTTCACTAAAGAAGGGTTCGGTGAATGCACATATGAAACTGGTGGGGTTCGGTACCTCCAGCAAGGTTAAGAACCACTGCTATAATAAAACAGACCAAACCACACTACAAGGTTAAGGCCATAGGTACAGAACACTGTCATCATTTAGCACAATGAGAGTTGACCATATAAAAACACTCAGAGCGCGACCAGCAGGATACAAGAGAGGCGCAACTGTGAGTCGCAGTCACAAGTCCAGATTGCGGGGGACTCGTGCAGGCTGGTAAACAGACACAGATGTACAAACGGGGGGTGAGAAAAAGAGGAAGGTCAGTCCTTTCACAATGGGATAGTAGGAGCGAGGTCAACCCCACTGGCTCACTGTGAGACAACTTCCAGGTTGTGCAATGTCATATCTTGTTTTTAGTGATACAATGAATACTATTTACTGTCATTTTGATCAAAGCGTTATGTCTTAACTCAGCCACCTAACTGTGCTTTGCGCTGATATGTTGCAAGTAAGTAATGTAGAGTAGTGATGTCCCGATACCAATGTTTTGGTACCGGTACCAAAATTATTTTGATACTTTTCGGTACATTTTTGATACTTTTCTAAATAAAGGAGACCACAAAAAGTTGCATTATTGGCTTTATTTTAACAAAAAATCTTACGTTACATTAAACATATGTTTCTTATTGCAATTTTGTCCTTAAATAAAATAGTAAACATACAAGACAACTTGTCTTTTATTAGTAAGTAAGCAAACAAAGGCTCCTAATTTAGCTGCTGACATATACAGTAACATATTGTGTCATTTTCCAATCTATTATTTTGTCAAAATTATTAAGGGCAAGCAGTAGAAAATTAATTATTAATCTACTTGTTCATGTACTGTTAATATCTGCTTACTTTCTCTTTTAACATGTTCTATCTACACTTCTGTTAAAATGTAATAATCACTTATTCTTCTGTTGTTTGGATGCTTTACATTAGTTTTGGATGATACCACAAATTTGGGTATCAATCCGATACCAAGTAGTTCCAGGATCATACATGTGTCATATTCAAAGTCCTCATGTGTCCAGGGACTGATTTCCTGAGTTTATAAACATAATATTATTATTTTTTAAACGAAAGAAGATGTTGTGATGCCAAAAAATATTGACGTAATCATAGTAGTATCGACTAAATACGCTCCTGTACTTGGTATAATTACAGTGGATGTTAGGTGTAGATCCACCAATGGCGTTTGTTTACATTTTGACGCCGGTGAGCTACGGTGTGTAGTGAAGCATGTTTAGCTATTCCTCGTCCTGCAGGGATGATACTTGTAAGAAACGTACTTTATTTGTCGCCGTGGAGGCGAGGATTAGTGATTTAGAAGTAGCTAAAACACTGCCGACTGCGGCTGAAATTTAGCCGCTTGGTAGTTAGCCATGCCTAAAGCACCTCTTCCGGTGGGCATTTCAGTGTTATAGCTTCACCTTTATCTTTAGTTTTTAAGCCAAAATGCGTCCGTCCTCCCTTTTCTGTCTACATACTGTGTAAGTACTCTGTGATTGTGCTCTGTCGAACATGCTTGTCTACTCGCAAACCAGCAATGACACAACGTAACGACGACGGGGGGAAGTGGTGGACCGGTACTTTTCAGAGGCGGAATATGATTCATTAGTATCGCTGTACTATACTAATACCGGTATACCGTACAACACTAATGTAGAGTCATGTAGTTCAGAGTCTTAACTACAACAACAACACAGCACTTCCTCATTACAGGTTACAGCAAGCATGTTTGCATTCGTGAACCCCTGGATATATGAATATCAACATTAGTTATGTATGACGTTTTGTTGTGCGTTCTTTATTTTCTGACTCATAATTATGACAATTTGTTGTAGATTTTATTGCTAATTTGTCAATGACTTGCCTAGTTATTTGAATTATATAAAAGAAGTATTAAAAATTACTAGTTTGTTCAGCTCAAATGTCCATCCATCCATCCATTTTCTACTGCTTGTCCTTTTGGGGGTCACGGGGGGTGCTGGAGCCTATCTCAGCTGCATTCGGGCGGAAGGCGGGGTACACCCTGGACAAGTCGCCACCTCATCGCAGGTCCAACACAGATCGACAGACAACATTCACACTCACAATTTAGTGTTGCCAATCAACCTATCCCCAGGTGCAATGTTTTTGGAGGTGGGAGGAAGCCGGAGTACCCAGAGGGAATCCACGCAGTCACAGGGAGAACATGCAAATGTCACTAAAAAGTAATATCAATAAAAAGGGTTGTTTTTTTGCAACCAAATTTAGCATGTTTTCCATTTGGTTTGGGCACCATTTAAGTACCGGCACCGTTTTTAATTACAAATTGTTATGATCCGTTGCTTGGATCATAGTTTGTTTACGTTTTTATTTAGGTTTTGATCCACTTGTGGTTTAAGTTCTGTTTCAGCACCCCTGTTTTGTGTTTCTTGATTGTCATGGGTGTTGATTGTTTTCACCTGCCTCTGATAAGTGTTCGGGATGCTCACCTGTTCCCGGGCACTAATCAGAGAGCTATTTAGTCCTGCCTGTCGCCTACCTCAGTCTGGTGTTTTTGTTTGCTCTCATGCAACGGTTACGTGTGTTACTCTGGAGTCCTGAACTAAGCTTTACCTTTTGCGTTTTCTTGTGCATGTGCTTTGTTTTCCCTGTGAGCTATCCCATTAGCTTCCCGTGCTATAGGCACGCTTGTTTTGGTCGTTTTTGTATTTTTTTTAAATGATTCATACGAATAAATCATTCTCTCACTTGAAAGAACAATCCGCGCATCACCATGCGACCACCACGTTACACAAATGTGGTACTAGTATCGGTTAAAATATAAACGATACCCATCCCTGCTTAGCATACGCAGGTTGTGTTTCAACCACCCAAAAAAGTTTAAGCATTTCAAAGTAACCCATTTGCATGTATCCAACGGTGAAAATTATGTTTGCATCGCGTTACCATGACCACCAAATACATTGTTTGCAGTGTTGATTAAACACTAACCAGGCGGAAACGTCGGAGAGTTTGAGCGAGTGTTGAATGTTAAACCATCATCTTGTCCAATAAGCGTCAAAATCGAGCAGGCGCGTCAACGCTGCAGGTGCCATCCCTGACGAGCAATTGCAAAATAATCTTGCCTGATGAAGAGAGGAACTTGAGGAAATTCACCTCCTCGTGTGACACACACACACACACACACACACACACACACACACACACACACACACACACACACACACGCAGGCTTTGGTAACTGTTGCCTCCCTGGGGGTGATTCCCGACCTGGGAGATCCATCCTGTCAGTGCGCATTAGCTCAGTTACCCTTTCATTCTCTCTGGTTACACTTGTTCCCAGAGTTTTCACCCCCAGTCCCGGGTCAGATTAACTCATGTCCACAAAACACAGTCATTTAATGAGGGCTCTTTTTTTTTCTTTGAGTAGCACACTTGTGAGGGAGGGAAAAAGGGCATGAAGCAGGCTTGTGCAAAATTCTGAATTGAATTTCCGCGCCCCCCATACAGTAGGAAGGGGATTCATATGGCCCCATGCGTCGCGGTTTACCTGACACATAAAACGTGACGAATTGGGGGGTTGCTGGATAGTGCAGTAGTGTGTTGAATATTTTAAAATGTTTGTTTTGTACCAATTCCAACTTTGACCACAACGTCAGTTACTACCGTATTTTTCGGAGTATAAGTCGCTCCGGAGTATAAGTCGCACCGGCCGAAAATGCATAATAAAGAAGGAAAAAAACATATATAAGTCGCACTGGAGTATAAGTCGCATTTTTGGGGGACATTTTTTTGATAAAACCCAACACCGAGAATAGACATTTGAAAGGCAATTTAAAATAAATAAAGAATAGTGAACAACAGGTTGAATAAGTGTACGTTATATGAGGCATAAATAACCAACTGAGAACGTGCCTGGTATGTTAACGTAACATATTATGGTAAGAGTCATTCAAATAACTATAACATATAGAACATGCTATACGTTTACCAAACAATCTGTCACCCCTAATCGCTAAATCCGATGAAATCTTATACGTCTAGTCTCTTACGTGAATGAGCTAAATAATATTGTTTGATATTTTAAGGTAATGTGTTAATAATTTCACACATAAGTCGCTCCTGAGTATAAGTCGCACCCCCGGCCAAACTATGAAAAAAACTGTGACTTATAGTCCGAAAAATACGGTATGTGTAGAGGCGCTTTCCATCATTTTCAGCAGACTGCAATGCAAAATGATTACCCCCCCCCCCCCCCCCCCCTTATTCTCACACGAGATCTACCCAGGAATGGAGCCAAACTGTATGAATTCCTTCCCTACTGTGGGTTGTGTGTAATACAGATATCCTGAAAGTGCTATAATCATGAGACAAATGTTTTTCTGAACAATCTTGCTCAAATGTTGCCAGTCCCCAAAAGATCCAACTCAACACCCCAAAGTTTTAGTGGGCGTTTTGTTGAGCGAAATTGCAAGTGTATCCGACTTATTTCTCAGAAAAAAATAATTGCACAGGTGTAACACATGTTAGCTAGCTTAACTGTGTGCCAGGTAAACCTCACAAAAGCTGCGCTGGTCAGTGAGATAGGAGCCTGAGCGTTTATCCTACTAGCTAGTATGATCGACTATCAGTCCAGAGGGGTTGTGTATGGTCGTAAGTTTGAGTCTGGGCATGTGCAATGATTACCGTTAAAGAGGCAATAAGGGTTTTATAAAAGTAGAAAAGCATCCATCCATCCATCCATCCATCCATCTTCTACCGCTTGTCAGATCCGGCCCGCAAGTGAATTATCTGTGGCCCCCGGGATGATATTTGATTACTATTAGAACCACGCACCAATACTCCATTAGTGTTGGCGCTAGGTCCCAGGGACCCCACCAAGTCAGAAAAATGGGGTCCAACAGTAAATTTTTGGGGTCCCACTTTTTTTTTAATTAAAATGATAAATGTATGCATTATCCTGTTGTATCTCACATTCTATATTGTGTTTTGGAAAAAAGTTGTCATAAATGTTACTTAATTCATTAATAACAAATAATACAAAAAAAAACAAATTTTTATGCATATGTAAATGTATTCAGTTATAAACATTCATTCACTTTCTTCTTTCCTTCACGGATCTGAACTTTACCGCTGCAGGTATTTTTTTTTCTATATTTTTATTGTAATATTTTCAGAATGTGTTTGTTCTATTTTTGCCCAAAGTAAGACAAAGAAAACAATCTGAAGTTGTCTTTATTTTTTAGTTTTAATGCCATGATTTTAATAGTCCGGCCCGCGTGTGTACAGATTTTCTTCAATGCGACCCCTGAGCTAAAATGAGTTTGACACCCCTGCCCTATGGGGTATAGGGTGCTGAAAAAATGTCATTCACATCCGAAATGCAAATTGTATATATTTTGATTCTGAACCGATTAATAATTTTCAAAAATAAATGTTTTTGTATTGGGTTTTGAGAATCAATTTCTAAAAATACGTTTTGTTGGCAATCTCGCCCCTTATTTGCTGTGGTACACGTCATATTTCAGCAGCCAAGAAAATATTTTGTAACCTCTAACCTCTTTTGAAAAGGTTTTATTATGCTTTTTATACCAAATAATTTAATTGACTGTTTTGTTGAATTGAGAATTAATTCTGAAGGTCATTGTCACGTCAAGAATCGGAATCAAATTGTGAGTGTTACGGTTTGTACAGGGGAAGAAGACGGCACAGACAACATATATATATATATATATATATACATATATATATATATATATATATATATATATATATATATATATATATATATATATATATATATATATATATATATAAATAATAAATGAAGTGTGTAAAATCCAAACTATGTGTGTGGTGTGCGACTATGTGTGGGAATTAAATGAGGAGTGTTACCAGTAGTGTTGAACAAGAGGCGGAAGTCCAAGAGGGGCAAGGCAGGCTCGAAGGTTCAGAGAACAGGCAGGAAGTCAGGGACAATAGCTAGGCGTCAAAAGTTTGTGTCCAGGCGGGAGGTCGAGATCCAAGAGGCAGCCACGGAAACAGAGGGAATAAGGGGAGGGAGATGAGACACACAGCTCGTGACGCGGGAACGGAGGTCTGCAGCTGGAAGGCGACAAGGAGGACACGAGACAAGTGAACACGACGGGGGAGAAACACAGAGAGAGCATAGAGCTAGATACGAGTCGCTTACTGTACGGGAACAGGTTGTTACGTTCTGGCACAGGATAGCTTAAGAAGGCAGGTCTTCTCATCAGCGACAGGTGTGTTGATTGCTGATGATTGAATGCAGCCGCTTGCTGCAGCCGGAGTGGCGTGTAGACAAAAATATTTGTCCAAACCAGTTAGTTAGTCCATTAATAAATGCCAGGCCAAAAGGTGGCGCTATAACGTGCAACAATTTATGAATTGAAAAAAGAAGTACAGTTTTGCATTCTACATGAAAAAGCTGAAGAGTTTTGGAAAGTCATGTACATTTCAATAAAAAGTCCAAAATAAAAACAGCGCCCAAGTTAAAGACGGTCCAGCCTGACTTTAGGGAAATATTGATATAAACATTTCAAATCAGTTATCGTGACCAAAATTATAAAGTTTTTTATTATCATGGCATTGTTGAATGTGCTCAAAAAGTATGTATGTACACACTGAAATCTTTCAACCAAGTTTTATTTTATTTCATTTTATTAAAAAAATTCATAAATAAATAAACACACTATATAGTTTTTTGGCAGGAGAAACATTAAATATTGTTCTGGCTTCTTAAGTGCCATATTACTATTTTTTGAGTGTTTAAATATGTTTATCTTCTTCTGTTTTAATTTGTAGAGGTTTTAGTGTTTTTCTAACGATTAAGGAAAAACAGGTGTTGGGCGCTACACTTCCGGTTTATGTGACATTACACAAGTTTACTTCCTGTTGAAGACACCGTGTAATAATTCTCAGAGCATAGATGAATCACTCTGTTCCAAGAGAACACAGACTGTAGACTCAATGTGTATATTGTAATAACTTAGTTCCTCGGACAGTAATATGCTTATATACATTTAGATTGGTGTATGCAGTTTGTAATGGGGAAAGACCTTAATGTCTTTTAGACTTAGACTTAGACTTCCTTTACAGTACAGATAAGAACGAAATGTTGTTGCATTAGCTCGTGGTAGTGCGGGATGAAAGAGCAATAAGGTGCATTGATTGATTGAAACTTTAAAAAAAAAAAATTGTATTAGTATATTGCACAGTACAGTACATATTCCGTACAATTGACCACTAAATGGTAACACACAAATAAGTTTTTCAACTTGTTTAAGTCGGGGTCCACGTTAATCAATTCATGGTGTTTGCATTTACAAAAGAAGGTGCATATATAAATAGATTTACTGTCCAGATAAATATATTGCACTTTTGCATATGCGTCCACGTTTACGGATGTATTGTCTTTTGTATTCGTGTTAGCATTTAAGACAGTTAGCAAGCTAGCGCTAGCTTGCTTGTCCAGTTAATGTGTCACCGGTGCATGAGCGTATCAAAGTACAGTTAATATCGTATTTTCTGGACTATAAACTGTTACTTTTTTCCCAACCTTTGAACCCTTCGGCTTATACAAAGATGCGGCTGATCTATGGATTTTTCTTCGCTAACTGCTAAATTGTGTAATTAATTAAGAAAAATGTACTACTAAAATGATCCACTTTAAGAAACTGTTCGAACTCAAAGTGTTTACAAAGTACAAGGAAGAAGAACCCAGATAAACATCTTGAAACTTATTAATAAACGAGAAAATCTTAATCACCTCATAAAGAATGAATTAAGACATCAATGACTTTTCTGTTGTGTTTGATCTGCCGTGTCACAGGCACCATTTGGAAACAATGAAGGTATAAATGAACATTTACAAAATCTTTCTGTTTTCCACTGTTTTTATTTTTATTGTCTGCATTTTAATTTTGCTTTTATTTTCTTTCATTTCACTTTGTTGTCTGTGAAGCACTTTGAGTCTGCCTTGTGTATGAAAAGTGCTATACAAATAAAGTTGCCTTGCCTTGCCTTGCCTTTCTATGTAAATATCTAATTTCTAAACGTTCCGGTATATATCTGCGGCTTATAGTCCGATGCAGCTAATATATGAAAAAATCTTTCTTTTTTCTTCTAAAAAAATTGTGGGTGCTGTTGACATATCCGTGCGGCTTGTAGTAATTACGGTTTAACAATATGTTCAACCTAAAACGGTTATGCTAACCGTTGGAAGTTTTATTTTACTGTTTTTCGTTGCATTCCTACTTCTCAAGTGTAACCAGTCATTCGACCTTGTAATGCAGCTTTGTTGCTTCAGGGCTCCAACCAGGTTTGACGGGATTGTCCTTACTTGTGGACATCTTAAAGTAAGTTAGTGCTTTGTCATTCACTGCATTGAAATTCTTCCAAAGGTTTTTTTTTTTTTTTTTTTTTGCTTTTTTTTAAACTTCCACTCTAGCTCTCAGTGGACGCTCCCTCTGACTTTACACAAGAAAAGAACACATTGTGGTGTTGTCTTAGAAAGCAAGATGCTCCACAGTGAACTTCATGAACTCCCACACACGATCCATCCTGCATGGTGTTTGTTTTCACTCTATCGCACCAAATTATGCAGCGCACTGTCACTGTATTATCTGCGGCCGTACTTTATTTGACGTTCCACTCTGAAATACCTCAACTGTTGCTTCTCTTGTTTGCACTCGGTCCTGTTCTTAAAGAAACATTTTGTGTTTTGTGAGCAAACGACCCTTTGCCTTCGGGCTGCTGTAATGTCTAACCAGCGGGAGGTAAACATTTACCTGATCTGGAATTAATGAGTGATCGCCGCCTGGGGCGAAACCAGCTCTCTGCATCCTGACTTAACATATTAATAAGTTGCTCAGGTGTGCACTGAAGACGGTAGAAGAGAAAAGACTGAGAAGGACAGCATGGCACAAATAAATCAACGATTTGTCATATTAAAAAAATTGATATCTGAAAACCATGACTTCACCCTTAGGAACATTACGCCATGTCAGTGTTTTTCAACCGTGGGAGATTATGTAATTTCACCTATTTGGGTTAAAAATATTTTTTGCAAACCAAAAATTATAGTCTGCAAATAATGTGCCGTTGTTGAGTGTTGGTGCTGTCTAGAGCTCGGCAGAGTAACCGTGTGATACTCTTCCAGAACAGTAGGTGGCAGCAGGTAGCTAATTGCTTTATAGATGTCGGGAACACGTCGTGTGAGACGATGATGGTTTGTCGTGATCCCAATATGCAGACCACAGCGGGAGGCAATATGCAGGTAAAAATGTGTCTAATGCGTAAACCAAAAAAAAAAAAAAAAAGGTCAGTGCCCCTAAGAAAAGGCATTGAAGCTTAGGGAAGGCTATGCAGAACGAAACTAAAACTGAACTGGCTACAAAGTAAAGAAAGACAGAATGCTGGACGACAGTAAAGACTTACTGTGGAACAAAGACGGCGTCCACAAAGTGCATCTGAACATGACCTAGTGGTTAGAGTGTCCGCCCTGAGATCGGTAGGTTGGAGTTCAAATCCCAGCCGAGTCATACCAAAGACTATAAAAATGGGACCCATAACCTCCCTGCTTGGCACTCAGCAACAAAGGGTTGGAGTTGGGGGTTAAATCACCAAAATGATTCCCGGGCGCGGCGCCGCTGCTGCCCACTGCTCCCCAAGGGGAAGGGACAAATGCAGAGGATACATTTCACCACATCTAGTGTGTGTGTGACAATCATTGGTACTTTAATCTTAATCTTAATCTTTAACATGACAATCAACAATGTCCCCACAAAGAAGGATAAAAACAACTGATATATAAAACAAAGCAGATGCGGGGAATAGCGTTAAAGGAAGACATGAAACTGCTGCAGGAAAACACCAACAAAACAGGAAAAGCCACCAAAATAGGAGCGCACGACAAGAACTAAAACACCACACACGGGAAAACAACAAAAAACTCAAAATAAATCAGGGCGTGATGTGACGGGTCGTGACAGTACACCTACTTTGAGACAAGAGCTATAGTGATGCATGCTTTGTTATGGTTTAAAGTCATATCCAACAATTGCGACAACGACCTTTTACTGTCAACTGAGTTTTGTTTTTTAATGATTTCTGTTGGTGGTGTGCCTTCGGATTTTTTCAATGCAAAAAATGTGCCTTGGCTCAATAAAGGTTGAAAAACACTGCACTATGTTATTAGCATTTGATTTCTGTCCACTATCTCAATTACAACCAGACTTTTAATAACGTTCTAGCTTCGTACTTTCATAGGTTGATAAAAATCACCTTGAAAGCCAAACAAGCGTCGAGACTCCAGCAAGGCCCACAACATATTCTCATTTAGCGTCGCCGTTGTTGCGGGACGTCAGGGCTATTAATTCTATCTGAGCTTCATTAATCCACATTTTCTAGTCCAGCCAGAG